>NC_090444.1:917172297-917474002 GCF_031143425.1 Pleurodeles waltl
GACTTGTGTGGCTTTTACCAGGTTCTGTTACCCAGAATCCTTTGCTAACATCAAAATTTGGCCAAAAAAAACCTTTTTTCTCAAATTTCTGTGACAGAAAGTTCTGGAATCTGAGATGAGACACAAATATCCTTACACCCAGCGTTCCACCAAGTCTCCCGATAAAAATGGTACCTCACTTGTGTAGGTAGGCCTAGTGCCCGCGAAAGGAAATGCCCCAAAACACTTGTGAACACATCAAAATTATCAAATACAAAAGTACCTCTTTGGGCGGGGGTACCTGCATTTTTGGTCCTGCACTCAGCAGCCATATAGGGAAACCTACCAAACCCAAACATTTCTGAAAACTAAACACCTGAGGGAGTCTAGGGAGGTGTGACTTGCGTGGATCTCCCAGTGTTTTCTTACCCAGAATCCTCAGCAAACTTCAAATTTAGCTAGAAAATGACATTTTTCCCACATTTCTGTGTGGGATCACTGCAACGGGACACATTTCCTACCACCCAACGTTTCCCTCAGTGTTTCCCTCAGTGTCCCGGTAAAAATGATAACTCACTTGTGTAGGTGGGCCAAGTGCCTGTGACAGGGAAGAGCCAAAAACATGACGAAATTGAGGGGGAAGCAAAACAGGTCCACAAGGGCAGTTTAAAAAAAAAAACATTTTCAGGCTGACAAGTGGGGCAAAATTTTAATTGGTATAGATGAGAAAATGCTGGGTGGTCGGAATTTTGTGGATTCCTGTAGATTCCGGAAGGTTCCATCACAAAAATGTGGGAAAAGTGTGTGATTTCCAGCAAAGTTGGAGGTTTGTATGGCATTGTGGGAAAGAAAATTGTGCAGGGTACCTGTGAAGCACACCACCCTGGACTCACCCAGATATTTAGTTTTCAGGTGTGTCTAGGTCTTGTGGATTTTTCTACATGGCAGCGTCCCAATGTCCAAAAAGTGCAGCCCTCACCATTCCAAGTGGGATGATTTTGAGAGTTAGACAAGCTCTCATGGCCCAAATGTAAAACCAAAACACAAAATAATTGAATGTCCTCTTGCTTGCCGTGGTATATTATGTTGTAGTGTGCGGGGGAGAGCTGAAAGACTGTTACCCCTTCAGTTGGGGTGGTGGCATCACCATGCCCATACAGGTTGGGAGTAACCAACCCACTATTTATTTATTTTTAATTCCCTGGCATCTAGTAGGTTTTCTGCCCCCCCAGGGAGTGAATCAGGGGTAATTGCCCCATCTGCCCACCGGTGGGCAGAACAACTTTGGGCCCCCATGACCATACCCCACCCTCTTTTTTTGAAAAAAAGAGTCTTGCCTAGTCTCCGGTGGGCTTTCTGCCTTCCCTTGGGGGCAGATGGGCCTTCCAAAAATAGTCCGATCTGCCCCCAAGGGGGGCTTATATGGCAAACTGTAAAGTGCCCCATGGGGAGTGACCCTTGCCCAAGGGGCTGCCCCCCAAACAAAACACACACTTACACACACACACCAATCCCTGGTGCCTAAGTGGTTTCTGCCCCCCATGGGCAGATCGGCCCCCAAGAGGGGCAGAAATGGCCTAAAATAAATTTGCCACCAAGGGGAGCAACCCTTGCCTAAGGGGTCGCTTACCATCTGTAAAAAAAAAGAAAAAAAAAGAAATCCCTGCTGCCTAGTGGTTTCTGCCCCATTTGTCCCACAGGGAAAAGACCCTTGCTTGAAATTGTCGCAAAAAAATAAATCCCCGGTGTCTACTGGTTTCTGCCCCCCTTGGGGGCAAAATGGCCTAAGAAAAATAGGCTGATCGGGCAGAAGTGGCCTAAAATAAAATTGCCTCCCAGGGGAGTGACCCTTGCCTAAGGGGTAGCTCCCCATCTGTAAAACATTTTTTTTTAAAACTCCCTGGTGTCTAGTGGTTTATGTCCCGCTTGGGCGCAGATTGGGCTAACAAAACTAGGCCGATCTGCCCCCAAGGGTGGCAGAAATCGCCTAAATATAATTTGTGCCCTGTGGGAGTGACCCTTGCCTATGGGGTCACTCCCCACCTCTAAAAAAGAAAAAAAAAAAAAAATAACCCCTGGTGCCTAAAGGTTTCTGCACCCCCTTGGGCAGATCGACCTAATAACAATAGGCCGATCTGCCCCCGGGGGTGCAGAAAAGGCCTTGAAAATAATTGCCCACCTGGGGAGCAACCCTTGGCCAAGAGGTTGCTCCCCTTATGCCAATTTCCATTTTAAAAATTAGCCCTGGTGTGTAGTGGGCATTTCAGCAACCGGATTGCTTCACAATCCAGCTGCTGAAATGCTCTGAGAGACATCAAAGGGAAGAAAATTCCCTTCTTTCCCTTTGAAGCGTCTCAGGCCCCCATCACATGATTGGAAGAGAAATGTTATCTGCACTGGAAGCTCAGCTGCCAGAGAGGTGGGGAGGCCTCTGATGAGCTCAGCACGCTGACATCATCAGATGCGATGGGGGTGGTTAATGCAGGGTTGGGGGGTTGGGAAGTGATTCCTCTTCTATCCCTGCCATGGGGGCACCAAGGCGAGGCTCATGGGGGGAGCACTAGCAATCCAAGGATGTAACCATTATGTTCTTGGCTGCAAAGGAGCTGACATCCTTTATGCCACAAAATGCAGCCATAGGATGAATCACAAAGGGTCCTGACACTCCAGCTGACCAGCATAAAGCTCCAGCTGAGAGTCCTTTGAAAACAATTGTGAGCTCTTCTGGGGTCATGAATTCAATGACCCAGGAGACTTACTGTCTACCATTGTGCTCTCTGCAACACCCCCCAGCACTTACATTTATAGTTGGCGGTCACTCTGCACATTCTTGGGGCATCGCAACGACAATATTTATAGCAAAGCCCATGCAGGGCATTATGGAATGCACAAGGCGAGTGCAGTGAATAAGAAATGAACTGCCTCGCCACTTCTATACTGAAGTGTTTAGGCTGCAACTATTTTTTTATTATTTCTTTTTATATTCTAGGAGCCCCTGTTCACACCCAGGGCACCCAGACACATATCTATTTTTTAATCATAGCACAGGGAGCCCAATCCCATGCTGTGTTGCCACTTATTATTCTATTTTGGGGGGCCCTAGTTCCATCCAGGACACCCAGAGCTTTTTTTAACTAATGGCAGTGCAAGAAGCCTACATCGCCCCGGACAAGCCAGCTCAGCCATTCCAACACATACCTTGCTGGCACAGGAAGGGGCAGCTTCCTGCCCCCTGCACATTTAATGAGAGCAGGGAGTTCATTTGTGATGTGTGCTACAAGCACGAGAAGTGGAGGGCACACAGCAATGGGGGAGGGTGTGTGGCAGTGGCCCGGCCCCTTCCATGTTTGTTGGGGGATCAGGAATGATGTCCTGGACCCCTTTTAACTTTAGTGACCCCTGGGGATGTAGGGGTCCCCAGGAGCAGGTAAATCTTTGGAAAGGGGATATGATGCACACCCCCTACCCAAATGTAATTTTAAATGAAAAATGTGCTGACCCTGAGCCTGCACCCATATGGTCAAAAAGAAAACAAAATTGTCAAAAAAAGCAGCAATCCCACAAGACTCTTGTGGGGTTGAAAAACCAAATAACATGGCAGCTGGACCACATTAATTTAGTATAATCCCAAAGGAGCCTCCCACTGGGGCTGTATTTATAAATGGGAGGAGGGCTGTGTGGCACTCCTACTCCAGCCTGCAGAGGCCCAGGACAGCCCACCTCTCGGTGCCAAAAACAATGTTTATAGGAAGGGGTGTGTGCAGTCCCCCTCTCCAGGCCATCAAAGGCCCCAGGGAGCCCACCATCAGGCAGGAGATATCATGTATGGGGAGGTGGGCACATGTCCACCCTGAGCCATTAGAGGCTCCTGGGAACCCACCCCCAGGGATGAACATATGTATGGGGAGGGGGGTTGCACAGCCCCCCTCCCCGGGCCTTGACAGGTACTGGGGAGCCCACCCCGAGTGCCAAAATTGTTGAAAATGTGGAGAGGGCCCACTCCATGAGCCTCTAGAATCACTAGTGAGCACCGCCATCCGATTATTTTAAGGGAGGGGGGCTGCACAGCCCCCCTCCTTGAGCTATTATTGGCCCTTGGGACCCCTTCCCCTTGGGCCAGCTCAGATGCTGTGCCCCAGGGAGCTCAACCCTGGGACATACCAGTTTCTCTGCCCACACCGTAGCAGGCAGAGAAACCTGTGTTTGTTCTCACTGGGTGGGAGCATTTTCAAAACATTTGCTAAGCAGGAGACAACAACAAGTCCGCTCCCAGATTGGGATGAGGACTGAAAAACAGATAAAAATATTGCACCAACCTGCAGGGAGCAGCATTAATAGTAGCTCTCTGTGGGTGGAAGCAATTCTGGCTCCCGTTGAATGTGAGGAGCTCGTAGGGGCTGTGGTGGCCGTGGGATTTCACCTAGAACAGCCCCCAGTGAGACTATCATGGGTGCCCTGGGTGGGCACTAGGGCACCCACCTTTAACAGTGCCAGGCCTGACAGATGGGGATGGGGGTTGCATGCCCCTCAAAATCACACCAGGTCCAGGGGGATGGGCTCCCCCGGAGCCGAAATCAGCATGAGGGGGCCGCATGGCCCTTCCCCTCATAATCATGCGGGGCCCCAAGGGGTGCATGACCCCTCCCTGTGCAACTTAAACTGGGCCCCAGGGTAACAATAACTCATACCCTAAAGGAGCTATAACTTGCACCCTCGTCATGCCCTGTTTTTACCATTCACATATAAAACACTCATGACATATTCATTGGCTGCATTTATAGCATCCCATTTCACATCTGAAATGCTGTCATTGTTGATAATGCTGTGCATGGCAGAGGCACAAGCTATAGTTAATTTACAGTACGAGTTATAGTTACTTGAGATAACTATAACTGGTGAATTTCAGTGGTTTTGTTAGTTTCAAACAGCATGTTTTACGGAACATTTTCAACTTATTATAACATCCCTTCAAACTTTTTTCTGTGAATATTTTAAGGTTTTTTTAAATGTAAAGTTAGATCTTCTCACAATTCTTAACAATAAAGTGACTTTAACCTTTGGGTTTTCTTCAGTAAATAGCTTTACCCATAGGTGCATTAGAAATTAGTAATGTGTGATCTGTGAAAAGGAGATTCGGTATCCTTTGATCTGCTAATTTCGGGGGCTCACCATTACAATCATATAGTGTCTCAATGAGGCCCATTAATACGTATGGTGAACAGGGTCAGAGCTAAAACACATTCCTGTTAAATGCCCCTATTAACATTTATACATTCTGTCAGCTCATCCTTCCTACCCATCTTACTTGTGTATAATTGTCACTATATACATGTATTAAGATGTGCAGTAAATTGATTGGCATCCCAAATCTTTAAGTGCTGTCCACAGTTGCTCCCAAGGAATTAAATCAAATGCTGCACAAAGGTCAACAAATACTACACGTATATGCTCCTTATTTAAAACTACAATTTTCCAAAACATTATAGTAAAATGGAACACCTGATTACTAGGACTTCTTTGTGGTCTAAAGCCTGATTGAAGGTGTGATAAATCGTGTTCCTCTTCCATTCAAAATTGAATGCTCACCAATAACTGCCTGCTAAATAGTTTCAGGAAATTATCTATCAGGCTATTAGGCTGGCAGTTAGCAGGACCACCTTTTTATATAAATTGGGACTATTTCAGCACATATTCAAATATCTGGTATTGCCTCCCTCTTTGTTATAGCAATGAATGTCTGGTTCAGAATATAGCCCAAGGCAGCAGGTTTAGAACAAAAGAGATCTCCTGGTATTTTGTCAAGGCATGGGGCTTTCCATTTTTCATACTATCTATTGCTGACGATGTCTCTTCTAAGGTTAAAATAAAATCAAAGTATCATTTTCCCCCAAAGCAATACTAAACAAATTATCTTTAGCATCCTCGGAGCCCGCCATGTCACTCTGTTTTGAATATAACAGACTAAAATGATTCACTCATATTTGTTGTTGAATAAAAAAACTTCCTCCTTTACTACATGTGGTGTGCCTTTGGTTTGCAGAGGTTAACATGACCTATCATCTTTTAATGTGGCAGTCTTAGCCAGTTTTCACTTTATTATTCCAGTTCTATCTTGCCCTTTGTTGTATAAGTTTATGTTGCTTCCTTTTTTCAGCTATGGCATCTCTATTGCCGCTTTTAATGGCAGTCATCCGTTTTTGGATGGTCATCTGGCAATGCATCAACACTGTAATTAACCACTTTTCCCTTCACACCTTTAAAAAATATTTCTATATTGATTCCATTAAATTATTAAAAATACTCAAAACAGTGCGATCATCCTGAAGGTGATTATTGAACAAAATTAATGCATGAGTAAGCAATTTATACAGGTGAGCGAGGGTGACCTCATTGGATTCTATACTGGATCACCTTATCCGCCTTCTATTTTTAGTAAGAAGAATAGGCATTCCAGTCTGTTGGGGAGCGTGGTTGCAGGGTAAAGTCAGAATATGCTTCAAATCCAGCCATAGGGCGTTATGATCGCTATCATATCGTTCAGTAACTCCCATGTCTTTTAAATTAGGCCACAGGGGTAGATCTAATAGAATTCTACTTGTTCTAGATGTTCTGTTAAAGGTGTGGCTGCCCCCTTTATCTGATGGTGTACATCTCTTACAACCTTGTACACCTGCTGTAATGTTAGAGGTATTACCTGCATTGCTACTGTGGAACTTTTAACTGCTGGAGGAATCATCAATCTAGGAATGCCTCTCTCGTCATCCTCTGTCGTGATCATTGTATATCATATCTAGAGGTTCAAAAATCACTTTAAAATTGTCAGCTGAGACAAGATGGCTGGTTTTATTGGAATTATGCAAATAATCATCAAAAATAAGTAGTGTTAACGAATCACGATTCTCGGGAAACAATTGTATATGTTCAACCACCTTGTTCAAATTCCCCACTTAATGAGTTAACATTCAATTCCAATGTGTCAATAGACTTGAGATTAAGCTGACTTACTCTGTATGTTAACACTGTCTTTCTCTATAATATCAGCCCATCTGATGGGCGGTCAGCTGGTGAGGGGTTCGCCTCTAAACTGTGATTTACAAACCCCACTGTATGATCTGGGTGTACCACCCAAGTTTCCTAAAAGATGTAAATTTGCAATCCATCTTTAAAAGCTCCCCACTGTGCTACATTGAGTTTAGTCCTCAATCCAACTATATTCCATGAGAGTATTTTAAATTTGTAGGAATGTCTAATACCAGGAGCATTTGGGGGATTTGAGATGGTCTGCCTCAACTCCTGAGTGCAGCAGTACCTGCTTGCCCTACTGAGCGTTCTAATGAGGTAATACCAGGGATAGTCCCCACAGGCCATGCCCTCCAATTTGACATTGGTGAACCCTATTTAAGGCAATCCCTTCCCCTTGATTCAGCAGCAGTCAATGCTCTGACTTTATATCTGCTCTCTTACCCGCTGGCGAGTAGCTTGATTCCCATCCTTATCACCAGGGAAACTTTCCTTCAGGGGAGGGTTATACTTGAATTAGATCTTAGAGCCCTTAGATCTTTGTGCTAATCTAAATTCACTAAGTCTGTTACAACTTTCTCTTTGGACAGTTCCACGGCCATGTAATCATATTCCTCATCATACTGGCAGCATTTTAAGGCAGGAAGTTCAAATCTTATCACCGAATAATAGTGCCTGTAATGCCAAATGCAGTGTATTACTTTATTTACTAATAAATCATTATGCTCTCTTGCTCCATCCTGCAGTCCAGGACAATAATCATATGCAATTTGATACTATTACCCTCGTGTGCCTCATTCGATCCAGAGAGCCCCCTCCTTTCTTAACATTATCCTGTTTGACTATCTTCCCATTAGCATGGCACCCCCCCAGTCCCTTATTCCTCAATTTTGCCAATCCTGCAATGCTTGTGATGTATCCATGGGGGAGTCAAATGATGTTCCCTACTCTGGGGATGATTTCCCACCCATGCCGTACATTACATGATTAGTAGCTGAGTTCAGTGAATTGGGTGGTTTAAATGGGCCAGATGTTTGACACCTTGATCTTCTCTGAGTTGATATATTCTGCAGATTAGATTTAGGTAATAATACTCTTATCTGAACTTGTATATTCACCGATTAATGGCGTTGCTATCGTTTCCAGTGTCTCTATGTTGGACACCCTGAGGCATAAGCTGTGAACATGAATTCCTGGTGTAACTCTTATCCGAATCAATAGGGCAATTGACATTACTTCTCCCCTGCCACTATTATTTATGTTTCTACAGTCGCCTTCCACGCATCCCTTCCCTCCATTTTCAGATATTATCAATTACATTCCTTCAACCTTGTTTGTTAGTATTTCAATCTGCAATGCCGATAATGTGATTAGTCGCTACATCTGCATGACGAGCTCCTTTAGTGAACTTGTCTCTTCATTGCAGTCACAGACAAAGGAAGCCTTTTTGTATGTGGCATGCAATAGAGACCCATTCTGTTTCTCTTTTTTAACAAGGTCTCTCTCATCATCTCCGGTAATATAAGGTCAGTACTCTTTTGCAGAGATGAGCTCTAGGATAATCACTCCTGCTGACACTCCCCCTACACTAAAGTCAGGAGTTGAGTACTCCTCAGTCTTTATATCAGTGACCTGTTGTACAGCTGCCATCCTACCAATATCCCCTGTTGTATGATTATCAATCACCTGGATCTAATTTGTTGATGGTATTTGTGGTGGCTTGCCTGTGGTTACTGGTTTGTGGCTCTTTTTTTAAGAAATTACACTACTCTTTGACCTGTATCAAGACAGTCAGTTATGTTTCCTTTGCTCACTATCTATTCCACTTTCTCAATATGTTTATCAATGTTGTTGATAGTGCAGTTCTCTGTCGCATATTGATCTGCTTTCTTATTATTCTTTATCATCCACAGAGATCTACCCTGGGCTTTTCTTTCCCCATTATAAACAGGGCAACAATGCAAATCTTTCAGCAGTAATCAGTCCTAGTCTTACTGTTATCTATTCCTGTTATGTATTCTGCTCCTCCCATCACATGGCCAGTGGAGCTAAAACTTAGAACGTTAGGGGTGTCCCTGTCCAACAGTGTCCAGTGTGACCCGTGTGCGTTTCCTGCTGCGGAGTGTGTGGTCTTGCTATAAGTGCTCAGGCAGCCCCTACTCCTGGGCAGACAACAAGGCAGCCTGGAAGCTGTAGTTTTCCCCTCAGCAATATCCTCAATTGCAAAAGCATCCCACACTGCAGAGTGTTTGATCACGCTATAAGCGCTCAGGCAGCCTTTTCTACAGGGCAGGCAGCAGATAGCAAGGCAGCCTTGGAGCTGTAGTTTCCCTCTCAGCAGTATCCTCAATGGCAAAAACGTCCGTCACTGCAGGGTGTGTGGTCGCACTATAAGCGCTCATGCAGCCCCTCCTCCAGGGCAGACAGCAAGGCAGTCTGGGAGCTGTAGTTTCCCCCTCAGCGGTATTTCTAACACATGCCACAGGCACTACTCTGCCTCCCCTGCACAGGTTATTATAGCCTTGGAAAGAGGAGAATGTATACCTTTTTGCACTATATGTCCCTGGTGGATCTCTGCTTGAGGATCACTCTCAATAGGCGATCCTCAAGCAGCGATCCACTCCCAACTAGCCACCAGGAATGTTAATGGGTTGAGCAGTGTGGTACCATTTTTAGGTTTCACCTGCACAGCACTTGCTCTGTGTTTGTGAAATCTCTTCTGATTAAAAAAAAATCTTAAAATGGACTTAGAGTCCGCCCCCTATTCACCATTTGCAGGCTTCCAGGTCACTCTCATATTCTGGCTTTTCATTGGCCAGCAGCATGGGGGTCACATCATGTTGGTTCACTTCCTCTTTTCTGACTGTTCTGTGGAGCCTAGCCGAACTACAGTTTCCGGTTGACACCATTAGCTGGTGTCTGTGTTCTTCCACTATCTGCATGCTTTTTGAGACACTTATTTTTTATTTGTATTTTCACCCTCCAGAAGAGTGTGCATGCTTTTCGACGGTCTGCCTTCCTTCCTGTAACAGAGCCCGTTCATTCATGTTGTCGCTCCTACCAGGCATGTATGCACTCTTCATTTGCGAAGAGTAGTTGAGAAACGTTTCATGTTTTTTTGAGAGAGCAGCAGCTTACCGGGTGTTTCCAAGCAGTTAATATGCCTTTTGTGTCCTTAACTTGGATATTTGCACTGCCACATGTTCTCTGGCAAGGAACTGGGAGCTAAAACCTAAGCAGTGAGTCCTCCGTCTTGCACTGCAATAAATCATATAGAATTTACAGCTGGGAGTACTCATGGAACTCAGAAAACGTACTCCTGGAATTCTCTCAAAAAGCACAACAATTGTAAATCTAACCCACACGTTTGTGTAGCCATAGAGGTGTAAATCTAGAACAGTTTTTGAGAATCAGGTAGTGATGTTTTGTTTTTTGCTGCACTGATTTTACTTTTTTTAATCCAGTTTTAAGACCGAACAAACTTCAACATTGCGTGCGACTCCAACATGCAATGAGTTTTGTTTTGTTAAGATGGGAGTTGCCTGGGGTCAGCAAACTGTTGGGGATCGACTGTTCGACTCGACAAGCAGAGCATAGGCACATTTATTTCCAAAGGCACTAATCTAACCATATTTAGCATGCACTTTAAGGCAAATTTATAAATAACTGGAATCATGCGGCAATCAACAACCAGTTTATGCTGCAGGATTGACTAAATTATGTGGCTAAAAAAAAGCAAATGGCGCAGCATAATGTGGTACATTCTATAGCAGGATCATTTTGCTATCCTGTCATTTAACTCGTGTTAACACTGTCTAGGAAAAGTTTAATCTCATTTGTAACAGTATAATACATATATATATATAACAATAGCCCAGAATAAATCCAAGACAGTGCAAAGTTAATCCTCTAAAGACAGACATCTCTCAAAGATGTTCAACTATAACTGGCACGTTTTGTCCACTTTAGGGATGGCCAGTGTGATATGTTCAGCATGATGTGGATCATCGAAGATGGTGGGTAAAAAAATTATCAGTACAAAAGAGTGAAGATTTGGGTTCATTCTTCAGACATTAGCATCCACTTGAATGAATGATTCATGTAAACTCCAGCAGGAAATAGCCCTCATTTTCCAGCTGGGAAGTCTGAAGATGACACAACTTACATTGCAAGAAACATTCTCTTTGCGTAGATTGAACATTCCAAGGATTCTGTGATAGCATAAACACAGGCTTGACTGATGCAAGAGCTTTGACTGATTCAAAAGCTATTGGCTTTGTTAAGGCATGTTACACAGAAACGTGAGCAACTTTGCAGTATAGCTTAAAGTCAAGAAAAAAAGTGCTACATGGCAGTAAAGACTGTCATAAAGCTTTTTTTCTCGACTTTAAGCCATGATGTCTAATAAAGCATCGACAAAGCAAATAGATCTAGCATAGGTGTTAGACTTTTCATCCTTGGCATGGTCTCCCTTAACTTTTGCCTCTGTTCCCCAGGTTATTGATGTGTGCTGGACTCTGATTTTACTGATTTTGTTACTCTGGGCACTTTGCCACTGCTAACCAGTGCTAAAGTGCAAGTGCTCCTTTACAAAATGTGTACGTAATTGGCTCATCCATGATTGGCATATTTGATTTATTAGCAAGTCCCTAGTACAGGTGCCCAGGGCCTATAAATCAAATGCTACTAGTGAGCCTGCAGCACTGGTTGTACCACCCACATACGTAGCTCTGTAATCATATCTCAGATCTGCCACTGCAGTGTCTGTGGGTGCAGTTTTATCTGTAAATTCGACTTGGCAAGTGTACCCACTTGCCAGGCCTAAACCTTCCCTTTTCTTACATGTCAGACACCCCTAAGGTAGGCCCTAGGTAGCCCCAAGGGCAGGGTGCAGTGTATGGTTAAGGTAGGACATATCGTACATATAGTAATGTGGTTTATATGTCCTGACAGTGAAATATTGCTAAATTAGATTTTTCACTGTTGCAAGGCCTGTCCCTCTCATAGGTTAACATGGGGGCTACCTTTAAATCTGATTAAAGTGTAAATTCCCTTTGGGAGCAGATGGACATGTGGAGTTTGGGGTCTCTGAGCTCACAATTTAAAAATACATATTTTAGTAAAGCTGATTTTAAGATTGTGTGTTTGAAAATGCCACTTTTAGAAAGTGGGCATTTTCTTGCTTATACCATTTCTGTGACTCTGCCTGTTTGTGGATTCCCTGTCTGGGTCAGTTTGACTGTTGGGCTGGTGGCACCTAACACTAGACAGTGACACAAAGGGAGCTGGGGTGTAACCTGCATATCATGATGATCCATCTGTGCTAGGAGGGAGGGGAGGAGTGGTCACTCACACCTGAAAGGGCTGTGCCTGCCCTTACACAATGCAGTCTCCAACCCCCTGGTGAGTGTCTGGGGCCTGGCCTGGGCAAGGCAGGATTTCATATTCAAAAGAGACTTTACTTTGAAGTAGGCCTACTTCAAAGGAGAAATTGGGTATAAGAAGGGCACCCAAAACCACAGACTTTAGATCACTTCCGGACATCAGGAGGACCCTCTGCCTGGAGACGAGCTGAAGAGCTGAGGAGAAGTGCTGCCCTGACTGTGCTTTGTGGAGCTATCCTGCAGTTGCTGCTTCTGTCAGAGTAAGAGGACAAAGACTGGACTTTGTGTGCCTTCCATCTTGTTAAGAAATCTCCAAGGGCTTGATTTAGAGCTTGCCTCCTGTTGTTGAAGTCTCAGGGACAGCAAAGACTTTTCTCTGCCAGCACCTGGAGTCTCTGGAGAGACTCCTACTCTGCCCTGTGGTGCCCATCCAGTTCCTGAGACCCTGAAAGGAGAAGGTGGCAGCATAAAGACAAGGAAATCCACGCACAGAGAGCAGTGCGGGGAAAAGTTTGATGCAACTCTGATCTGCAGCTGAAGAAAGGACGCGCCGCTGGCTCCGCGGAGCAGGAGAAACAACACGCAGCATCGCTGACGGAGGCTGGGAGATCACAACCCGCGCTGCGGGGTTTTCGGATAATCATGCGGCTGGATTTCCGACTCAAGTACCACTGTGCGTGGAAAAACAACCCAAGGCCTGCCCGGACCCGAGAATGCTGACTGGATCAACGCATCGCTCTCCTGCGGAGAGAAGAAACGACGCACCCCGACCCGGTGAAAGGAGAAACGACGCACAGTCCTGCTGGTGAGTGGAATCAACGCCTCGCAAGCCCTTTTTGACGCACACTCGCCTATGCTGGGTTAATTTTGACGCGCACCAGGTACATTTTCACGGTAGCAGCACTATTGTGTGTTTAGAACTACTTAAGTGCTCTTTTTGCATTTTTACTGATAACTTGACTTGTGTATTGTGGATTTTAGTCGTTTTGGTCTTGTTTTGTTTAGATAAATATTTCCTATTTTTCTAAACTGGTGTTGTGTCATTGTGTAGTGTTTTCATTGAGTTACTGTGTGTGTTGGTACAAATACTTTACACCTAGCACTCTGAAGTTAAGCCTACTGCTCTGCCAAGCTACCAAGGGGGTAAGCAGGGGTTGGCTGAGGGTGATTCTCTTTTACCCTGACTAGAGTGAGGGTCCTTGATTGGTCAACCAAAGACCCCATTTCTAACAATAGGCGAAACCTATTGGCTTTGCCAATGCTTATTTGAGAGATATGGGAACAGAGAATAGTATAAAGCTTGTTATTACCAATTGGCTTTCTGTGCATTTTTAGTGTCCAAATGTGAGCCAGTCCGAGAAACAACTGCCCCTAAACTTAATATATTATGCACATTTCAGAAATACATAGGTCTCTTCAGACCATTTTAATTCCATTAGATTGTACCCTATGACTTGCTGCATGGTGGTAGCAAGATCAAAAGTCATTATAAGCTGCAACTCAGTTTTAGCTCTGGGTAAAGCATGTTTTTAGAGAACCTAAAACCCTATATTACCCTATGATCATAAAGGTATAACAGATCTAAAAAAAAAGCCTCAGCGATGTAGGTGGTTAACACTGATTTGGGTGGAAATAGGAATTGTAGTCCAAATCAGTGTTATGAGGCATGCAGTAAAACAGCATGTGGCATAATCACACTTTCTATTCCTGCAGATACTACCAAGGGCAAATCCACTGGATATAATCTAATGGAATTTGTCCTGTCAAAAAAGCCTGATCTACACCCACAGAAATGAGTGGGGCCACATTGTTTCCGCATGATGTTCAACATTCCCAAGAAGGCTTGTATTGGATGGCTTGTATTTCCAAAAGAATAGGCAAGTCTAGAATTACCCGAACTAGTGGTACCTGTATAAAAGTATCCCACTGAAATACTATGGGATATTTAATGTGGCCGTTAGCAGATAAAGCACAGCTAATTTAATAAATAGTCTTCCCTTCACCACACCAATATGGATCATCGAACTATTTAAATAAAGTAATCTAAAACATACCACTCAGACGCGTTTACCCCTCACACATACAATCTTATCTAACAATGACAGTCTTGGAAACAAACTGCACAGGCTGGCAATCTTCCTCTAGCTAAACGAAAAAAAGCCATCTCATTTGGCACACACATCCATCCACGCACGCCATTACAATTCTTATCTGGATCGACATAATTTCACTTTGATGTTAAACAACAAGAGCCATTCTAAAATAAGCCTTTAGCTAACATATCTGGTTATCGACACACACAGTTTAACAGCAACACACAACCAGAATGCTCTGTGCAACATTACTCAAAGAATTTTATTCAGTGCTGGTATATCTTAGAGCCACTGTATGCAGCAGCCTTCGAGGCCGCCAAAAACAAATTGAAGAGGATGCCAGGTTACAACAACCGTCTCGAGACAACCTGCTTGTAATTGGACAAAAGAGAGTGCTCAAGTAGCAAAATATAATTTATCCTGGGTCTCTGAAGATCCAGCTCTGTAGCTGACTTTGGTGTACTGTAGAACCTGCTCCTTACATGTCCAGGCTCCAGAACTCCTTGAAAGTGGCCACCCGGTAGTACTGAATGGTGAATGTGCACTGCTATTACTGAAATATAATCTAAACTGTACTCTTCAAGAAAATCCTTTATAGAGTGCACAGAGTACAGAATCAAGCGAGCACGGTGAGCCTAAACATCTGGAAACACAACTTTGTAAACCCTGTTCTCAAAGCACTATTCTGGCTGTCTGGTAATAATAACCACATTCAAAACGCTCTCTGCTACCACAAGATTTACTAGAGCAAAGGACAATGGCGTTTGAAAAAATTGATATCCCAATACAATCCAGCCGTATCCATGTAGTCAACAAGCTTGCATGTGATCCATCAACTAGGCTGAAGATCACTGGTATGTAATGCCTCAGACTCGAGGATGCACTAAAACCAAATGTGGAAGAAAAATATTTCTTGTCCTCTAGCGGTATGTTACTCGTAATCAAAAATTAAGACAAAACCTGAGGCATACCAGATAGTGGTCTCACTTGAAATATGGTACGTCTGGCCCTTTCCCAAAGAAATAGGGGAGTATACCAACAAGATTTTTTTTTTTACTTTTTAATGTTTAATAAATATGTGACCAAACAACGTATTTTACAGCGCTATTTTCCAATGTATTATTTAGAATTCTGTAACACAAGCACACCTGTAACAGAATATGGATCACCAAAAACAAGGGAGCATGACAAACAAACCAAGTGCAGCATTACTAAACCCATCCACCCAGCCCTCCACCATCCTCCATCCATTGGTATTGCCACAATGTGCTGACCTGCTTCCTGGCTTTGATAATGGTCATGATTTGCCTTCTGTACATGTCGTTGCTACCCTCGTTGTACTCAAGCATGGCAAAGGTCAGGGCCTTCTGGAGCCCCTTGTCCTGCGGATCCACGTCAAACCAGCCTCCCAGTTTACCACTCCTGACCGCAGGCACCACAGTGCCTAGGGCCACGATGGCCAGAAGCGAGACCTGCCACGCACCAAGCATCTTCTCAGTCTTCTTGAATCTTCCCTACTGTCCCGTGCTCTCCTTCCCAACTCTGTGAATAGAAAATCGCAAGATGTTCGTCGAGATTTTAAATCCCTATACTTGCACAGCTTGCCAACTCCTTCTCACGTGTTGTCTAAGATTTTTTTTTTTTTTTTTTTTAAAGAAACAAGATGGAGTCTTGGCACCGTCTCCGTTATGATAATATCTACCATTCCCCTCGCTCTGCAGGTCAGGAGTCATCTGCTTCGTGTTTTTGCAACTGTAAAAAAAATCTGGAAGTTCAGTACGGAATGTTAACTATGATGAGATGTTAGCAGCTGCAGAATCGCCCTGGGCTGAGTGCTTATGTTCTGCAGAATCTCACAATCTTGTTCCGTGTTAGGGCATCCTGAACATCTGCTTCCAGTTTTTGCACCGCAGAGAGGAACGTGTAAAAATGTTCCAATAATAGTGCACTTTGGCCTTGATAATCAAGCCTTTCTTGGTCATTCAAAAACGTTTGGTACAAGCTGTGACTCGATGGTATAAGCTAAATTAACAAATTCTTGGCTTCAGAACGGTTGCGCAGTTGCTTTCGCTCGTCCATTGGTTTGGTAAGTATGATGGTTACACGCTGTTGACGTGCAATGCTGCTGTTTCCCGGAATAATTGCGTGGATTGGGACCTCTTGATCGTCATCTGTAAATTGTTTATTGTTGCGGACAACACGGACGACCAAGTGTATGTACCTCCCAGTCACACTGTGTTCTGGTCACTATGTGGTCCAACGTCACCAGCAGGTCTTAGTAAGAACCTGGCAGGAAAACCTGCTGTAATGGCATCTTTCAAAGAGGCCATGGTTTTTAATGAAAAGACAATGCTAATTGATCCCAAAGCATTGATCTCTCACCAAGGTCGGTCCTAGGATTTGAGGGAGCCTTGGCTAAAAAGTGAGTGTGAGGCCACTGTAATTTACATTGGAAGTGTGGGAGCGCTGGGGCTCCGGAAGAATAATTGCTTCTCCCCGGTTCCAGATTCAACAACCACCAGTGCTCAGGTGGGACACCATCACTATCCTCACTTACAGGGGTCTACTGAATCTTTTGACTTGGCGAAGACTGTAGCAGTCAGAATCATTCTATCACAAATCATTGAAATTATACCATAAACAATTCTAAACACCATTAATAATTGAACACTCAATCAGACTCCAAACCGAATAAAGTTTCCAAGCTTTATTACAATCCCAAAATCAATGTCACGTATATGGTGTGCAAAACTAAGTTATAAACATACATGTAAACCATAGGCTGACTGAAACGTCTGAAAAGATGTAGCCTACAAAACATCAATACTGTTCGACACTCCAAAAAGATAATGTAGATGAGCTACAATACGATATGCACATTATTGGTAAAATGTAAAGCATATGATGGAGACATCAGTAAATCACAAAATACAGTTTAAAATTTAATTTCTGATTTCAGGTTTCAGAGCTGGGCCATTCCTAACACTTACACAAATTAGGACTTGCATGTGTGAGAACGGGCTAACACATGCGGACAAAAGCAGAAGATATAAGAAGGACCAAAATAATTTGAAAAAAAAACCCCTAACTAGGGCAACTTACTACAAAAATATGCTGGTGTACTGACCTAACTGCAAAGGAAACAAGAAATTACATTTAGTTATACCTCTCCTCATGGGACAGCAGACAGTAGAAGTTGGTCAGGCAGGAAAGTCACTTTCTTCCAGCGTCAGTTAACAGCAGCATCAGGATGGTACAGAACACAGGCGGCACATAAGATAGTTTAGCAGTTCAGAATTAGTTGGCCTATTACTACTCAACCACATACTAAAACAGGGCAGTTAAGCCTGTGATGAGAAAACTCATCAGGGGACTTAGAAAGACAGAGTGTGACACCAAACTCAAAACAGACTCCAACAGAGTTCTGAACAGCATCGAAGATGGGGACAAGAAGAAGACTGAACTCAGTTCCAAAGTTCCACACTAATTAAAATATGCACAATCCATTCATTGGTCCTTCAGGTGAGCACACTTTGGACGTCAGATTCAGCATTCAGTCACTGTAGATGGCACCATCGAATTCTGTTACTTTTAAAATATTCTCAGTAAAAATGAATTGCCATCTATAGAATTTCACTTGTTTCTAGCAAAATATTATATTCTATAATTATTTGTTACTTGAGATCCTTTCTCATGACACACAATAAACTAAACCAATACATTGCTCATGAGAACTACAAATTTCCTGTGCTGTTCATCAGCTAGAAGAAATATTGTTACTTTGTTCCATACAAAACATGTCTCTTGCTTACAATAGAATAGGACATTTTACATTCACATTAACAGCCTAAGGAAAGAATTCAGGTCAGAGGGGATAGAATAAACAAGTGATTTTCCATTACTATTGCAAATTAATCTTTTCAAGTCTAGTCAAGCTAAGAAGCCTTAATACATTTAATACATTATTAAACCTATTGCACATTACAATTCATATATGTAAATCAAATTATTCAGTGGCAAACGTTAGTCCATGACATGTTAAAACTAATTTAAACGTGCATTTATTTTTCTGTACATATGTAACTTGCAATAATAAAATCCATTTAATTCAATATAAGTACTAATAATTCACATTCATGTAATGCTCCAATTCTTAATCTACCTTTTAGTAAACATTCTTTAACATTACCTCATTTTAGTACTTTCTAATAAAATACAAAACTCTCATGTAAAAATAGTGTTTAATATGAATGGTGGCCACATGGTTCACCATATTTCAAACATGCACATTTTACAACTCATGTCATTGTCTCTGTTAAGCTTCTAAATGTAGATTCATTCATCACCATATGCTAATTTCTATGCTACTAATATATTAATAAAATTTGATCCCTATCAAAAGCAACAATGAGATGGAATATCAGAAAAACAACATCACAGGATATAACAGTACAAAACCTTCCACTGACATCATGTACGCAATGTCACAAGAAGAGACTCCACTGGAATGCGGCCTACTGAAATAGATTAAAATAAAACTAAAACAAAAATGAATAATGTCCCTCTTTAAGTGGTATTGTATTTAGTACGTAGACATTACAATTATCGCACTGCATGGGAAACTACTCTCAGGTTTCCTTTAAAAAGATACATATTTACCTCAATGTTTACTAAAACAGACTCTGTTGTTCTTCATCCCATTCTGATCATTAGAGGGAAAGGGAAGGGGTGTATCTAGAGCAAACATTCAAAATACAAGATTCATGTTTTGTGGTTTCCTTTCATCAGATTTTAGGTTAAAATGAAACCATTTGTACTTTGATTCTATTTACCTGTGGGTGGTGGTGCCGTGTGTGCCCTGGTGTTCTCACAACCTTTAGTCAAACTGCACCATATGCAAATAATGTTTCATTGTACAGTTTCGCAACCAGTCTCAAAAAGCCTTCACAATATTCCTGAAAACTCAGTATGAAAACTGGCCTTGACCTAAAACGTCCAGTTGTTGACTGTACATTTCTTTTGCATGACTCTTTCTTTTCTGTCCTCTACATGCCTCCTGTTGGAGATGGCCTTTCTTAGAAGAATTATCAGATTTGTTTTTGCTTTTTCCCTCCAGTTTTTTTGCTGGCTCTCTTTGTGTGGCCTCAGGGCACTTCCCCACTCTTCTGCATTGGGAAAGTGTGTGTGCCCTGCCTACACATGCATGCTAGTAGGAGGAGCTTACATGCTTGCTTCAGGTGGTGTACCCTGTAGTGCCCTGTAAAAAGATACACCACATACGCTGGGTGGGTCCAGCCCTGGCTACTAGTGGGACATTGCACTGAGTGTGCCACCCACTAGAATAGCCTGTGAAGTATGTATCAGGCCTGCCAATGCAGATCTGTGGAGGTGCAATTGCGCTTGGACTTAGGTTGGCACTTCTAACTTTGTAGCCAATCCTGTTGGGACCCTCCGCTACCCCTAGAGCACTCTCTGAAAGGTGGAGCGGGTGGAAGATGGATGGCTGGGTAGGTACGCGTGTGTCCCATGCTTGGTAGGGAAGAACAGACATGGAATAATTGAAGAGATATGCCACATGCCTCTGGCCAATTGAGGATTTTAATTTAGTCCACCACTGCAGGTCCCAACAAGTTACATACTACAACCATTTCTTGGCATGTTACAATGACAATCAGATATGGGATGATATTACCAAAGCCTATCCCAGCAGATCTCTCCACCATTTTACCATTTTCTCCCTTTAACCAATGCCTCCTCAGGACCATAAACGTTAAACAAAATATCTGACAACCCAGTTCAGTAACCAACAAAGTGGACTATGAACATCAGAAATACCATAAAGAGACCTGCAGAGCTGCTCAAAGTGGCCAGCTTACTGAAAACCATAAACTGCTAACATGTCTCTCACTCTTCTTCTTCCATTATACACCTAAGCACTGCTTACCATAGCATGATAACAGCACATCTGTGATCAACCTTGCCCAACATGGAACACACTTCCCACTCAGGATTAAAAATGAAAAAACAAAAATAACACACATCTATGCACACACCCTACATGATGTAGTATGCTATCCATTTAGGCCATTGCATCAGCACCCTACATAGTTGTAGTAAGTGCTATATAAATGTTGCAATAGAATACAATACAATGCTGAAAGCCCTTGTAGATCAATGAACAATTACGGTTACAATTCACAATGCTGGGATAAACATCTGACCAACACAGGCTATTTGAAAAAGGTTGTCCCTAGCAATACAGGGCTAAGTTGTGAAAGTGGGTGAGTGAGTGATGAAGCATAAGCCTACTGTTCCTCAGCATACATGGTGAATCAACATGAACAAACCTCCTGAATCTCTTCAGGTCAATTAGTTACACATATATTCAGACAAACTACTCACACATGTTCACACAGTATTCTCACACACAGCACACACAACATCCGCTGAATGAGTAGGTAAGTGATCAAATGTTGTGGCAGAGGGCTGGTCAGATAATGGACAGCAGGTTTGTGCCTCTCACATCTGAGGAAGATTGGCACCGACCTCAAGATCTCCATTTACACTCATTCCTTTAAAAAATGTAGATCTGTGTGTACCGGAATACTACTGCCGGAGAAACCTAAGTGGGATTGTCCGAATTGTCAAATTAAAAGTATAATAACTCCATTGTAATATTATGTTTCTGTAAATTGAACATTCAAGAGTCTTGCTGAAAAGTACAGGCATAATATTCAACTTGTGACAAAAACAAAACACTCTTCGATGTAGCCTAACATTTCATCAAGCCCATTTCTGATCCATCCCTCCAGCACTCCATCAAATAATGCAATCTATTAGGGCTGCCTTCAAAGACATTACTTCCCGCCATCATTACCACTAATAGCATGAAACTGTACGCAGCGCTATCTCTCATCCCGCAGTGCATCATTCCCAAGTGCACTATGAGTGGATAAGTCACCCACAAGTGAAGCACAACATGACCATGTGGGCTACAAATTGGCAGCTCCAGACCTCCACAGCTTGCAAGAGACTTCTTACGTGGATGATGTCCTACCCTCAACTATTGTGAAGGCCCCCTCTTGTGCCCCTCATCCACATTCAAAACATTTCCCTTGATCAAGACATATTTCTAGACAAACTGGAGGGATGATTCCGCTTCTGAAAAAACAAACCATGGAACACACCAACCTTGCAAATGATGGACAGGTCATGTGCTTATCATTATTCAGAAAGATAATCAATGAAGCTGTCTCTGTGCACCTGCACAACCCAATTAATGAACACACATCCTTTACGATTACTAGTCCAATTCAAAGTTCTCATGCAGTACAAATATTGCAACAGAACTTGGTATAAATGATGCACTCCT
Source organism: Pleurodeles waltl (assembly GCF_031143425.1). NCBI lineage: Eukaryota > Metazoa > Chordata > Amphibia > Caudata > Salamandridae > Pleurodeles > Pleurodeles waltl. Next base: position 917,194,146 of record NC_090444.1, read on the forward strand.
CATCAATGGAAAAAGTGAATAAGCCTCTTGATAGTGCTTGGTATTACTGTATGTTTTTATCAACCATGATGCCCGAGCACATATCATATAAAATTGCCTGGAATGCTCAGAATACGTTGGTGACTTTCCTCATATCCAGTAAAGCGTTGCAACTTCTATGGGCATGTTGGTTCCAAGGAGACAACTGCTGAGTGAACCAGGATCCATCCTCTTCCAATCATTATTAACCTTTAACTGGAATTCCTGTGAACCTTACTCAAAAAACAACACTGTTAAATGTCCATCAATGTGCGGAGGACACATGCACTACCAGACAAATCAGCAGCTAGCAACAGATGATGGATTAAGACCAGGATGTCAAGGGTCTAACTAAAAAGAAAGCCAAATAACTTCCTCTCTTCACAAACAGCAACAGATGAACCCTGATTATTGTTTGGATATTGACATGGAGTTTAACTAATTCACATTTCAGCTGACCACAGCTTTCTAATCACACAGGTTCACCCTTGTCAAACTCACCCTTTTCATGAGAAACAAAGCCAGCAAACCAAGGCAGCATGGTACCCTCTGGCACTATTGATAAAAGTGAAGCTCTACCTTCCCAAAGACACTTTAGAATAACAGCCAAAGCCCTGGTCTTCTTCCTCATGAGGGTAATGATCTGAATCTATGCCCTTTCCTACTGAACGCCATACTACTTGTTTCCATCAACTGCCAAAGCTCTGAAGAGATACAACCCCACCAGGTATGCATCAATTTCAGAACCTACCTCCTCACATGTATATTAGCAAGATCTCTGAAATGCACATTCCTCGTAGTACGGGATTTGAAAACCATTAAGAGCACAAGATTTTATGAGACATGAGATGAAGAACTGGACAAAGAAGAAAACCAGAAATCAAGTCTTCTTAATCTATGCTCAGAGAATTTAGAACAATAGTTTGTCTCGTTTCAGGAACTGTGGCTTCTGCAATTCACTCCTGATACTTACCCAGAAAAAGCTCTTGAGATGCAAGGGTGGTATGTTTGACCATAATATAATACCTACTGTGTTTGGTGAACCATTAAGAGCACAAGATTTTATGAGACATGAGATGAAGAACTGGACAAAGAAGAAAACCAGAAATCAAGTCTTCTTAATCTATGCTCAGAGAATTTAGAACAATAGTTTGTCTCGTTTCAGGAACTGTGGCTTCTGCAATTCACTCCTGATACTTACCCAGAAAAAGCTCTTGAGATGCAAGGGTGGTATGTTTGACCATAATATAATACCTACTGTGTTTGGTGAACCATCATCTGGAGTTACCCCTTTGTACTCCCACTGTAATCCTCACTTCAAATTAACAATGACAGGATTAAGGCCAGTGTGTGTTTGTGTGTCTGGCGGGAGCTTATCTCTAGTCCATTGTGCACGGGGAACTGTCACCTGTTTTGAGATCCTGCCCCTCATCTGAAACCGGCTGACCCAGTGCTCCCATTAAAACCCCTTTCTCATGGGTGCACCCTTTATGAAGGTTCCATCTCTCTTTGGTACATTCATTGTTTGATCCCACTAACAAAGTTACATTCATTTGCATAAAATCTTCAGGGTCAAGTCATCACACACAAGACGCTGTGCATCATTCCAGGGGAAGTTACAGGATTGGTACTCTTTGCATGTGTCCTGATTTGTCTGGTGTGACTCAAGTCATTGCGCACCTGACATTATGCCACATCCCAGGAAGGTACAGCATTGATAGCTCTACATGTGTGTCTGGATGTGTCTGGTGCGACTCAAGTCATTGCGCTCCAATCATTGTGCCTCATTCAGGGAGGTACAGTATTGATAACTCTTCATGTGTGTCCGTATTTGTCTGGTGTGACTCAAGTAATTGCGTACCAGATGTTGTGCCTTATTCCAGGGCAGTGCAGATTTGCTAACTCTTCGTGCACAATCGGGACTGTCCGGGGAGACTAAAGACATCACATCCAAGACGTTGGGCCCCCGACCAGGGAGGTGAAGAGTTGGTAACTATTTGTGTAGTCCCTACTCTTTCTAAGTGTCACATTCTTTGAGATCTCTCCCACTGGGAAACATTCCTTCTTCAGTGTCACATGATTTCACATCCACCCTCACGGCTAACATGCCTTCTGCTCTATATCACAGTTTCACCCATTCTTTATGGCCACATTGCAATATGTGAAATATGCAATATTCCTTCTTATAAGTCAAAGCTTTTTTCAGGGTTAGCTTCCCCCTTAAGGTTTGCTCCCATCTCAGCCTCACATTCTTTCATGTCCCTTCCTCATGTCAAGCCTTCTCCTTTAGAGTTACCTCCTTCTCTCAAAGTCTTTCTTCTTTTTACGGGGTGCATTTTTTCATTGGAGTTACTTTTAAGGTAATATTTTTTGACATAAATACCCTAGTGTCTTCCCTTTCCCAATGCAGAAGTGTAGTATAAGGCATAATTGTAGATGCTGTACATCAAAGCAATAGAAGTTCTCCAAACATGGTACAATGGGACGTGCAGAAAGGAAAAGGAAAAGGGAATTTTGATAAATTCACATTGATTAACTAGAAAATATATAAAGACCCAGGATATGGTGCAATTCAGGTTTGCTCTTTCTTCTGTGGACTTGTCCTACAGGGTGACTGAAGTATATAGAAGCAGTCATATTTCCAACAGATGCTTATTGGACCTAGTCTCCCACTCATTCCCAAAATGCACAAATATTATTGAGGATAAAGCCAAAATCTCACCGGCATTGAACTCTGAGTGTCACAAAGAAGAATCCCAGAGCTATCTAGGGTGGTTTCACTCTGATTGCACCTAATACTTTAAAAATGGTAATCACAAGCACTATCAAAGTTTGTTGCGGGGAGCATTGCAGCCTCTTCTCCCAAAGATCAATCCAAAGCCCTTTGCCTATCTTGCTAAAAACAGCAACTGCTCTCTAAATCAAGAGTCACTCCTCTGTTTCATCAAGATAGGGCAGGTTTGCTACCTTCCCTTTCCTTTTAAAGATCATGAAGATACGTGTACACAGCCATCTAGAATATTACATCAGCAAACATTGGGCTTGATTTAGAGTTTCACGAAGATGGTGCTGTGCCACAAACCGAGCTGGATAGCTGGCCACGTGCGACACTCCTAATAAGGCCCTTGTCTCCTTGGTAATTTTCAGTCTGGTTCTGTGGTTTCTGTTCAAGACTCAGCACTGTAGCGTCATACCTGCATTCGGTATAGGAAGAGGCTGATAAGACACAGATACTACCTTCCTCCCTTCACGAAGCACTAATCATCAAGTTACTCAAACCTGACAACCAGCCGGAGCACCGTAGTCCTATCGACTGCTTTCATTGTTCAATGTTGATGCCAAAATTCTGGTGAAAATGATGGCTTCTAGAATTCAACCATTGCTGATAAAAATGGTGCTGCCAGATCAATCGGGCTTTATACCCACTTGCTCCACATCACACAGCTGCAAATTCCTTTTGCCCTTCTACACGAGCTCGACCCCAATATGGAAGCAATGGTGGTGTTACTGAACGCCACTAAAGCTTTTGATTCCATGGAGTGGCTGTTCATGTTCAAAGTATTACAACAGATAGGGATGCCATAGTAAGTGTTAATGGTAACACATCAAAATTGCTAACTGTACAAAGGGGTACGCAGCAGGGCTGACCACTGTCCTTGGTGCTATTGGCACTCGCCCTTGAGCCTCTAGCATGTATAATATGACAGAGACATGTGGATTCGGCACTGCACTTCTGATGGCGACCTGTCAGTATATGCAGATGACATGGTGTTAAATGTTCACAACCCCACTGTCCACTTAGTATCAATAATTCAGGAATATATTCAATTTTCAATTTGAAAGATATGCTGAGTTAAGTATTAACTGGTTAAAATCAGTCACAATCCCCTTGAAACCTCATACATAGCCATACCCGTTTGACTTTCCCTTGAAATGTTTGGTCAACCCTATTAAATATTTGGGAGTCTAGGTGCACAGAGACCCGGAGTTGGTTATACAAGAAAATATGGGAGAACATTCTCTAAATTGGAGGGGATGGATAAGATTGCCCTTACCCCTGGCAGATAGGATAGCAATCATGAAAATGATTGTTCTTCCCAGATTTCTCTCTCTGTTTATTAACATTCCCATTATGTTGCCCCACCACGTTTTCAAAAGAATAAGGCCCCACATGATTACCCTAGCATGGGCAGGAAGACAACTAGAATCCCGTGGGAAGTGCTGACACTCCCACATGAACATGAGGGATTTAGTGCACCTGATCTACACCTATATTATCTATGTGCTCAGGCACATTTTGCCCATTATTGGTACCACCTATCCAACTACATACTAACACATTTGGCAATAGAGTAGCATGATGCATATTCCCTTCCACTTGCTGCACTTTTACCACATAAGTGCGTTGATGTCCCTCAATCAGAGATTAACACTATTAAATGTACCACATGGGCCTGGCAGGCGTTGGGTACGTGGACTCAAAAAACCCCATTGTATGCCCTACACTTCCCCTCAAGTTCCACCCAGGCATTTCAGTAATGCATGATGCTGGAGCACTTGGCCTACTAGATGGTGCTGGGTTGAGGACCATGAGGGATGTGTTCCCAGGAGGGACTTTTGTTGCGCTAGCAGACGTCTCATTTGGGCAACACCAGATCCCACTCCTGACCTTCATATACTATCTCTTGTGGGAAGCTATGAAATAGCTGTACCACTCTTACCCTGTGGAGGCCACTACCAGTGGAATGCTTTAAGTTTTGCTCACTAGTCCCATGCATCAACGCCTCATTGCTAAACTATATGATGTAGCCCACAGCAATAAACCCACAGATACAAATCAGGAGCTTGACAAATAGAATGCTAGTCTAGACACTCCATAGACTCAGAGGATTTGAGCTTTTGTTGAACACTCACAGGTATGCTCACACCAAATTGTAACCTGCGAATTATCCATTTTAAATACCTTCAGCAAATGTATTACAATTGTGCCAGGCTGTTTAAATATGGGCTGCATAGTGATGCACACTGTGTGTGATGTGAGACAATAAACACAGATTTTCTGCACCTGGCCTGGTTGTGCCCTTCAGTCAACTGCTTCTGGGCTGAGGTGACAGGTGCTCTCTCGACTATGGTATTGGAACCTGTGCTCTGCACTTCTCAGATGTGTGTACTTGGCCTGGTTAAGCTGCTGCAGCCACCTCACCATAGATTTGTGGCGGTGGCCCCATTATTGTCAAAAAGACAAGTGGCTATGAACCGGGGAAAAATGTGTACCCAGCCTTAAACAATGGATTGCTGATAAGATGTCTGTACAGTAAGGCGCAGCTAGAATTATACACTGAGGAATTGTGGGACCATCACATCCTAGAGACATATGGTACCCATGTACTGCCTACTTGCTATCCACACCAGATATAACATAGTATGTTGTACTGTACAGGCTTTAGTGTTCAGTGTATATGTGCACGGGTTATGGAGAAATTATATTGTTATGCTTATATTGACCCCATGATACGATTTGCTGTATGTGCAACTAGTGACAGTGTAAATGTGTTATGTTATTTTTTGTATGATAAAAACTCAATAATGGCTCTGCAGCTCTTTCATGAAAGAAGTTCCTCCTTTCTGACTGCCTTCAACATAGCATCACCCTTGACATCGCCGGCCACAATACGCTCCTCAGAACATTAAAAAAAGAATGAGTACTAAAGAAACAATGCTAGAATACTTTTGTCCTATCTTTCTGACAGAACACGGTTTATCAAAATAGAATATTCTTTCCGTACTCTTGCCAAACTTCAAGTTGGTGGTAACCCATTTGCAAACAGGAAGGGGTCCGTAGAGACCTCTTCTCCTTTGTGAATGGAGCCTAAATATGTTTTCAGGGCAAGCAGTGGTCCCATAGACCACTGCCTACCATGAAAAAATGAAAAAAAACGTTACATTTTTAGGGTCGAGCCTGCGAGTGCATGAGCTAGCACATGCGTCTCGTATGCAAGACACTGTTGTGTTCAGTAAAGGGCTTGGAGCCCACCTGTCGCTCCCCATTTGTTGGTTTGCATGGCACTCTTCTTCACAGCCTCATAATTCGTCAAGGTATGTCTGGCATCATTTCCATTCCTCTGTGTGGAGCAGGGATCAAGCAATAATTGATTTCAACTTAACTAGTGCCCATCCGCTGCTCCTTACATGATCGAGGTACTATTTTGTTCTATCTTCTAGTGCTCCATAAACAGAAGGCTTGTTATGGTTTACTGGCTCTTTTCTCTTCCCTGCTCAGCCCTTCCCCCTCTCACTTTGCAGAATTTCTCATTGTTCCTGCAACTCTAGCCAATATTTGCTGTTCCCTCTGAGCAGCATCCCTGTCACCATGGTAACACCAGGTCAGCTGACAGTGCTAAACGTCTATCACATATTTGTCAGCGAAGGTTCATAACAAAGAGAAGATGGAAGCGGAACAAAAAAGTGTTAATATATCACTCCTCCAGCATTTGTGTCTCTTTAAATGCATCTCTTTCGGCCTCTTTTCCACTCTCCTTCCTAATCTGTATTTTTATTTTTTCTGTCTCCAAACCCCTTTGATCCACCCATTTCCTCTGCTGCCACTCCCCTCGCCCATCCGTTTGTTCCAAATGAATTCTAGTTCATCTGTAGTCACGGCCATTTTCCACCCTTTTATTCCACCTGCATTTTATTTTATCTGCTTCCAACACCTCTCTTCCATCATTCCAAGCCTTCTGCCCTCCCCGTTTCCCAGCCTTCACTTTCACTTGCCTTCCAATCCTTCTGTTTTTATCCCTTCTTCCATTGTTTAATGTTGTCTACTGCCTAAGTTCTTCTCCACAGAATATTATTTCTTCTTCTACTGCACCCCTTTCCCCTTCTTCCAGTCTTTAATGTTATCTTCCTTCAATTCCATTTATTTCTGCTCTCCCAAAACCTGATTTTTCACATTTCCTGTATATTATCTCCCGTTTTTTTCAGATTACTATTTAGTCTGGCCTCTTGTTCAACGTTCCACCCTATTTCATTCTTCTATTTCCTCTGCTTTCTGCCCCCTCTTTTCCAGACTATTCCATCTTCCTTCTTTTTCGTCCATTCTTTTTCACAGATTTCTGTTTCTGATGCCTCTGCTTCCTATCTCGTATTTTTTACCTTTCTATTTCATCTTCTTGTATTTTCTCTGCTTCACTTACCTGCTTTCATCAGCATATTACCCTGCTTTCTCTCATCCTCCCTTAATTTTCCATCTAATCCACCTAATACTTACCCCTTCACTGTCAACCTTCTCTTTCGCCTCTTGTCTATTGTGTACACTTCTTCACCTCTTGTTTTTTAGACTTGTATTTCTTGTTCCTTCTGGTTTCTGTCTTTTCTTTCAGCTTTATCTTTCCTCTTCCTTCACTTTCATTTGCTTCCTCTCTCCCTCTTCACCATTCTATTTCAAGTTCCTCCTACTTCATCTATTGTTGTTCCCTCTTTTCCAAAAATCTATTTAATTTTCCTTCTGTTTCACTGGCTTCCTCTCCCCCCTTTCGTAGACATTGATTTAATCTTCCACTTTCTCTGCTTTTGATCTTCAGTTTTCCATACTTCTATTTCCTTTTTTCTGTGCTATCTCTAAAAGTATTTTCTTCCCTCAGTTCCCATTTCACATCTGCTACCTGCTTTTGTTTCCTCTGCTTACTTGTACCTCTCTTCCGGATACCTCTTCCTCCTCCTTCCTATCCTGATCTTTCCTTTTTCTTTCCCATCTTCTGCCAACACTGTGCCTTTTAGCCTTCTGTTAACTTCTTGACTTCGCTCACATGTGGTGTGAAACTAACTGGTATGAGTCAAGCACAGTATCTGTCACATGTATGGCACTGTACGGCCCTTGTTTGTTCAGGAGCAACCAGTGTAATAGCAAGAGCGCCACTGGCCCTGATACAATCAGGGGAAATACCACCCTGTGCTAATGGAAAATGAAAACACTGGTATAAATGAGGAGCGATGGGTCCCTCAAAAGTCATGGCCCGGTGCCACTGCACCTACGCTTGTACATTAAAGCTACGGCCCAGGGGGGTGGGCGGTAGCTTTGTAGATACTTCTAAGGTTAGCACTGCAGACCATACACTAATCCAGTCTGTGACAATGTATTATCCGCAGCATAATAAACACTGATGCCTTGTTCGATGCAGTGCTTAGCTTGTAAAAAAGAATGTGCCCATGCCCACAGCTCAACTCTGAAACATGCGGCTGCTGTAATTAAATGTGCGAGCACAGAATACAGAGGCAGTGCAATCCTAAAGCCAATGCAGGCCTCTTTAATCCATTTACAACCACTCCCTGCCTCTTCAGCTCACCCTTGAAGCTTTCTGCATTCTCCCTTTGTGACGCTTTTTCATTTTTCTCTTTCTTCGCCTTTCCCATATGTGCTTTTGCTTGCAGTAAATGTCTGATGCAGAAAAATAAGTGCTGGCTCTCAACTGGCCTCCCACCGGAAACCACCTTCTCAAATTATGCACTGGTTAGATGGAACTATCAGCTTCAATGAGTTGTGCTGATAGTTCTGGGTGGTTGGTGGAGTAAAGTGGCATGTTGAATTAAGTCAATTACAGATGTTTTTGGTCGGTTGGCATGTCCAATGACATAATGCATTCATGTGTGTAAGGCATCTAATAGTAATAAGTGCTTTTGGATGTTAAAGAGTGTGTTGGGTTTTTGCTAAGAGTTCTGTTTTGATGTTCTGTGTTGTAAGATGATGTGTAGTATTTTTTGGCTGTAAGTGCTATTGTGAGCATTGCAATATGCATGTATATGCCATATCTGTTCTATGTTGGATGTTTATTCATTGTTCTGCCTAACGTTGTACTGTAGAGCGGTAAGTGGGAAGTAGATAAATAGCGCTTTGTGATATTGTGAATACAGTGATAACCAACTGGGTTTTGCCTAACGTACAATTGGGTTGTATGTGTGTGCTGTGTGATTAGACATTAGAACCCACAGTTTCACCAAACTCCATCACACTAAGTTCACAAATCTATCTATCTATCTATCTATCTATCTATCTATCTATCTATCTATCTATCTATCTATCTATCTATCCCAAAATATCTGCTTTTTATAACATCTATGCCATCTTTTTTGCTGTTATAGCTCTTTCTGTTTTTTATTTCCTGATTCCTACACCACCTTACAGTGCTCTCTTGTTTATTATCCATTATCAGAAGCTGAAACATTGAAGCTGCAGGACAAGTATGTTAACATGTGTTAGCGCGCCCAGTCCTTAATAAATAAACTTACAAGGGGACGCATATAGGCCGATTAACCTTTTGGATCGCATGGAGTATCCTAGCCATGTAGTGACTAATGTTATTAAGATGCACTATAACCAATCAAGAATCACTCAAGAAAATCATTAATCAGTAAACAATTAGATCAACTTTTCTTGAATAACCACAACTCATATACACTTTTTAACAAGTTTATTTCCCTATTAGTTACAATTCTAAACCTTGGGGTTAATTTAATCTTTATTCAATCAATTCAGAATTAGTTCATTAGTGACTACCAATAACATAATCTAATCAGAACTTGGGAAAACATGTACTCTAATGCTTCAACATAATCCAACAAATAATTAATACATCGACATTAATAGCAGAGTTCAGCAATCAGTTCGTCAATCATTTGTCACTGTCAACGTCACCCAAAGTAACCCTACCTAACCCAGATTAGCATCAGCATGTGGGACTTCATGCGAAAACAATTTAGGAACATGAATTTGAAAAACATCTAGCTAACAGAAAAACTGTTTAAACAGAGCAGTTGGTACTTAGAAAGAAAGACACAAAAGTTAATCAGTCACATTGTCATAGCTACCTATCCAAGGAATGGATCAGCAACAAAGTCAGTCTTCGTCTTCAGGTCATCTATCGATCAGCAGCAGATCAGGCTCTCAGGAGCATGAGCCCAATGACAGAGTCTCAAATCGCGTCTTATGATGTCATCAATTCTCCCCTCCATCTCACATCTCCCTCAATTCTGCATCTGCATCTCATCTCCTGAAGTCTTAGCCCCTTGTCATGACTTTTTATTAGAGATTTTCAGTCCATTCCCCCTAACTCCTGATTGGTCAATTAATCACCATATGTGACGCTACCCAATATATTCAATTCTACAATCTATGAATTCTAATATTTCGCTACTCTCAGTTCATTGATTGGTTCACTGTACGATGTCCTCATCATTCGGCTCATCAGGTATCAGGCATCAGGCATCTTCCTCTTCAGTCAGTGTCCTCATTGTTCAAGTCCTGGGAAAGTACATCCAGCCTACTCTACACATAATTATATCAATTTGATTCCATCATCTCCTGTCCGTCGGTACATTGCAGAAAATTCTAGAAAAGCAATTATTTATTAAACAGTATACAGTTCACGGTCAGTGCAATACACCAGCCACTTCTACATTGTGCAGCTATTAATTCAGCTTCTGCATGAGGCCTGGAAAGACTAGGCCACAACATTGGCTAAGTTAACTCTACAATATAATGCAAAACATAGGTCATTCTTCTCAATATGACATATTACTACATAATTATTACATATTTTCACTAGTTCACACATTTTAAATCACGTTAGTACAATTTTGTATAGGTGGCTGCAATTCTCCGTTTGCACATTTTCAAACATGCACAATATTTTCTCTCGAATTAAATTCTCTATGAGCTATGTGTTAATCAAAACACATAAACATTCATTAATAATTTCTAATTAGCATATCTGCTTCAACAGTCCCTCCTCTGATGACTAAATATGTCATCACAACTTTCTTTACCATCATTTCACAATTCTGTTTCTGCTGTATTTTGTCTCCTCCTCAAATCTTCTCTATAGATTATTTCTCTGTTTAGTTCTTCCCTCCTCTGATTATTTTTGGATCTTTTCAATTTTATCTTCTGACATAATTTGCATGTACCCCATATTCCTAATATGCAAGCAATCACTATTAGTAGTCCATGTATGATTTTTAATAATACCATTCCAAATTTGACTAAGCCAATTTCCCACTGAAGCAAATTCTTTTCCAACCTTTTCCCAAACACCTGGTTCCTTCAATTCCTTTAAACCCTTACTTGAGATGGTCAAATTAGTAAGTAAGGGCCAGATGTAGCAAAAAGCCAATTTGCGACTTGCAAATTGCGAGTCCCTGCGACTTGTAATTTGCAACTCGCAAATTGGTATGCAGAACGGTGTCTCAGACACCGTCTGCGAGTCGCTATGGGGTCGCAATGACCCACCTCATTAATATTAATGAGGTGGGTCGCAAATTGCGGCCCCATAGCGACTATGGGCACTCGCTAACATGGAGGCCTGCTGTAGTCAGAAGACCTCCATGTTCATGACTGCTTTTAAATAAAGCAGTTTTTTTTTTTTAACTGTAGCCCGTTTTCCTTAAAGGAAAACGAGCTGCACTTAAAAAAAAAAACGAAACCTTTAGTTTCGGTATTTTTTCAGGGCAGGTAGTGGTCCCTTGGACCACTACCTGCCCTGAAAAAAGTGATTTGGGTCCATTCACAAAGTGGAAGGGGTCCCATGGGGACCCCTTCCAATTTGCGAGTGGGTTACCATCCACTTGAAGTGGATGGTAACTGCGACACCATTTGCGACCGCATATGCGGTCGCAAATGGTATTGCATACCACTCCGAATCGCAAATAGGAAGGGGACACCCCTTCCTATTTGCGATTCTGAAATGCATATTGCGAGTCGGCATTTCTGCATAGCAAAGAGGCATTTGCGCCTCGCAAACGGCGATTTTCGCAGTTTGCGACGCGCAAATCCTTTGCTACATCTGGCCCTAAGTCTCTTATCCCCCTATCATTGTCCGGGATATAGGAACGACAGTGCCTAGCATTATTCATCTTACAGACTCCGCCGTCTTTCGCTAAAAGAATGTCTAAAGCAATCCTATTTCGAAGCGTCATAGCTCTATCCACAGCAACTTTTGTATCTTGATTGAATTCTGAATGACTCCCACTGAAGGAATCACTGCATCAAAGATATCTCCCACAATTACAGAGGAGGTTTCCCTCCTCTGTCGTTTATGATGTAATTCAGTCAATTTCAGAAACTTCTTCAAGTCATTTATCTGGTAAATCTTTGGGAAAACTATCCACAAATAACATGTCCCATCCCATCCTCTTGGAAGACGGTAATAAGCATTTAGTCAACAAATATAAGAAATTCCAGGAATCGCAGTGTCCTGACCATTCAGCATAAAAGCCCACTTATTCTGAAACAAAAACATATGCCTACATTTAATCGTACCCACAAATAAAGTGTCAGTGCATGATTTTGGCCTGTATATACAAAGCTTCCCCACATGTAATGCATCTAATGCTAATTTCCCTTACGTTTTAATTGCAGTGTAAGCATAATCATTCTTGTAAGTCCTTTACTATAAACCCTTTTCTAATTTCTCCTTTAATGCTTTTCTCCTATCATCAGTATGCCATATGAAGCTCTTCTCTAGAGGTGTAAGCAAGCAAGTGAGGTTGTTCCGATGCGCATAGGCTGTCCCAAATGTTAGTGTGGGCTCAAAGAATCCTCTAACTAATATTACATCATGCTCTTGAGCTACTTTGCTCAAATATATAATAATAGGGAGAAACAAAAACACCATGTCAAAATTAGAGTAAGAATACTGTATATATTCTTGGTTATAGAACCTTGTTAGTAGCAAACTACAGCTTATTCTGTAAGTTAGCGGAAGACTATGGTATGTAACTCCTTCCTCTACTGACAAAGGAATTTATGTACACACAAGACAATTCCTCGCATCCGTTGTTTCAACATACTCACTCAACAAGTGAGAGAAAACATTAGAAGAAAGCTCTCCTTGTGCATTAGTATAGTCATGCAAGTACTTCTCATCTATTTTAAACTTCTCTAAAGCTGCTAGTGTAGTAGTCTCAGGAGCAAAAGTAAAAGTAGCTCTTTTCATATCATGAACAGACATTCCCACAATCATCACTGTAAACAAGATTCTATTCATAACTGCCAATCCAACACTCATGTATCCACAGTGCCTAGCAATTCTATCTTGATTATTTAACTCAGCCATGATCTGTATAGAACCAGAAAGCAGAAATACCTCTTAGATAAAGTGCAATAAAAATCAAAAAGAAAATCTTCTTCTCTCACAGTTCAATTTCTCATCCAGGAACCCTTTCCCTTGTCAAAATTGATTAGCAGCTTGTAGCATCCATTTTTTTTCAATGTCAAATCAGGTTATCAATGTCTCTTTTAGTTTTATTTTCTCCAGATTAGCTCAACAATTCAGCTTCTTGATCACCTTCAGGTTACATCAAAATACTGACTCAGAACATCTCTATCAAAGCAAAAGGACATAAACTTGTTTTGCCATTCACTGGTAGTTGCATATGCCTATTCATGACCTGCGTAGCGCCGACTTGCTATTCTCTTTCTTTTCAACCTTCAGTCACCACTTAGTTCTCCTTCACTCAATTCTTATTTTCTCGTAGTATCCACTTCTGCCTCTATTGTTTCTTTTATGACCAATTCCTTTTTCTTCCCAATCTGCGATTCAGGCCAGTTATCTCCTTTTCTTGTTCCTTCTGTCAATATTCTTCTCAAGATTGGACTCTTCTCTTTCTCTTTCTCTATGGTGTTTTCTCTTGGCAGACCTGCAAGACTCAGGAGGAGTTGGATCATTTTGACTTTGATCCGTCTCAACTCTTTCCCCCTCTTGGTCTGGCACTTGCTCTGTCTGCTTTTCAGCACCATTTGCTTCTGGGAGAACCTCTGCTGAGCTAGGCTCTCCTGCTGTATCCGTTGAGATTGATTCTTCCACACCCTCCTGTAATTTTTCACTCTTGTCTCTTACAGGGGTGATAGAACCATCTTCCACGAGCTCTGGTTCAACTTCAGGCTCTGTTGGCTCTTTTTCTGGTTCAGGTGCGGCAATCTGTTTCGCTGTTGTTGGTGCTTTCAAAAACACTTCTTCATGATCCGGTGGACATATCACTCTCTTTGTATGACTTGCGTGTATCCAGTTCAGGGGGTCCTGCACACTTCACAGCTGTTGTAGTTGTTAGCACCACCTGATAAGGACTCCTCCAACGCGGCTCCAAACAGGTCTTGCGAACATGCTTTCTGACAACAACCCAGTTACCGGCTCTCAGGTTGTGCCCTGGATCGTGGATGGGTGGCAGGGTGGTGGCCTGCACCTGCTGAGAGAAAGAGCGCACCACATCAGCCAGACCCTTGCAGTAGTCCAACACCATATCATCTGTAATGTTTACAAGTGCATTGGCTGGAACTGCTGGTAATCTCATTGCTCTACCCATGAGGATCTCATGGGGCGACAGCCCTGTCTTCCTATCAGGTGTGTTTCTCATCGACATCAACATCAAAGGCAATTCATCTGGCCATTTCAGATTCGTAACTGCACACATCTTTGCATTTCCTGATTTCAAGGTACCATTCATCTGTTTCACTAGTCCTGATGCTTCTGGGCGATAGCTACAATGCAACTTTTGCTCAATGTTTAGTGCTGCACATAAGAGTTTAATTACTTTGTTATTGAAGTGAGTTCCCCCATCTGAATCTAAAGAGATCGGAAACCCGAAATGTGGTATCAACTCCCTATGCAACAACTTTGCTACTGGGAGACTGTCATTTCTTCTTGTAGGATATTCTTCAATCCAGTGACTAAAAACACACACAATCGCCAATATGTACTTCAAACCCCCACACACAGGCATCTCAATGAAATCCAATTGAATTCTGCTGAATGGACCTCCTGCTCTTCCAATGTGGCTCAAGTTCACCACTGTCCCTTTTCCCACGTTTAGCTGCTGACAAATTATACAGAGATGACATACTGCCTCTGCTGCCTGCCTGAATTTAGGATTAAACCAGTCAATCTTGAACAACCTAACCATGGCATCCCTTCAAATGTGTGCCTGGCATGATAATACATGGCCATTTGCGACAATAACTATAGGGCAGGACCATCTGACCCTCCTCTGAAACTCATCAGGACGTTGAACACATTTCAATTAGTCCCAGAGACGTTCCTCTTCTTTGTCAACATTACTTTGCAATATTTTCAACTCTTCCAGAGTATCAAACACTTTTAATGCAAAACTTGTACATGTATTATCTTCTTCTGACATCAATTCCCACTTGTCTTTGAATGATATACAGTTCAATGCCCAAAACTAGCGACTTGATCCGCATATCCATTTCCTAGTGAGATGTAATCCTGTGCCTTTTAATGCACGCTGCATTTTGTCACAGCAATTTCTTCATGTAACTGTATTGCATACAATAATTATTTTATCTTGTCGCCATTTCTTACCGGGGTTACCAGTAGAGGTCAGGAAACCTCTTTGCGACCACAATTGACCAAAATCATGAACAATTCCATATTGGCAATCCATAATGGCTGTCAGTATAAATTGTGACTCTCAGTCTCGCAGAAACATGCCACGTACCAATTCTGCTACTTATGCAGAATATATACCTTGAAGCCAAGAAGCTTCCAATGTACCTGTGATTGTGCATACAGCATATCCTGCTCTCAATGTCCCCTTACCATCTCTGAGATATGAGCCATCAGCCAAGACAATTTGATCATTTTCTTCCAATCGTGTATCTCTGATATTGGGCCTTGGTTTTGTACACGGTTCAGTTACCTCAAGACAATCATGCTCAATATCTTCCTCTTTTTCTATTTCAACAGTATCACTTGGAAGAAATGTTGCTGGATTCAGCACTGTACATCTTTTCAATGTTACATTTGGAGCACCTGAAATGCTCGTCTCATACCTTGGCAGCCTGGTACCAGTCAAATACTGCGTTTTCATCCTTGTCAGTAAAATCTCAACAGAATAAGGAACCATTACCGTCAGAGGGTATCCCATTACTACTCCCTCACATTGTGAAGACTTTGACCAACTGCGGCAACTGCATGCAGACAACCTGGTGAAGCTGCTGCGACTGGGTCCAAGGTAGCTGAAAAATAGGCTACTGTGCGATAAGCACCTCCATGGACCTGTGTCAAAAGAGACAAAGAACAAGCATCACGTTCATGCCAAAACAATGTGAATGGCTTTGTGTAATCAGGCATTACCAACGCTGGAGCTCTGCCCAAACTCTCTTTCAACTCAGAAAAACACTTTCATCTGATCCTCATCTAAAGTTATGGGGTCAGTAATCTACTTATGTGTCAGCTGCTGCAATGGTTTGGCAATCTCAGCAAAATTTGGAATCCACTAGCCACAATAACCTACCATTCTCAGAAACACTCTGACATTGCTCTCCTCCATCGAGGACTTCTCTGCAATATCATTGTAATCCTTTCTCTGGAAATTCTCCTTGACCCTTTCTCGATTTGGTGTCCCAAGTATTTCACTGACTTCTGACAGTACTGCAATTTCAAATGTGACACTTTATGTCAAAATTTTCCCAAATGATTCAACAAGGCAATAGAGTTGTACTTACACTTGTTCCTTGTTCTGGATGCAATTAGCAAATCATCAATGTACTGCACTAGAGCCGATTGGTACGGTAACTCCAACGACTCCAAGTTATTTTTCAAGATCTGGTTGAACAGAGATGGTGACTCCGTGTACCCTTGTGGAAGCCTGCACCAGCTGTAGGCTCTGTCTAGGAATTTGAAACTAAAAAGAAACTGACTATCCTCATGAGGAGGCACAGAAAAGAAAGCTTGTGACAAGTCAACTACTGTGAACCACTTTGCATCGCATGGAATCTGAAACAGTATCACTACAGGACAAAACTTGACCTCCATGTCATTCACTTTTCACAAGTCCTGCACAATGCGTACTTTCCCACACAGCTTCTTCAAGCCCATTATCGGTGAATTGCATGGACTGCTCAACACTTCTTTCAAAACCTCTTGTTTCAGAAAATCTCCAATTATCTGTGCCACTTTCATCAGAACATCTTGTGCCATGTTATACTGTAAAAGCTGGGGAAACACTACATTCGGCTTCAAAGTGATTTTAATTGGCTCCACTCCCTTGATTAAACCCACTTCTGTACCTGTCAGGTCCCACACGTTCTCCTGTACTGTTCCCTGCAAGTCTCCATGCAACTCTTTCACACTAAACATCGGGAAAAACTCAATCAACGGATATTCTTCGTTAACATTTTCCTTCTCAGTTTCCAGTGTCTGTTCTTCCTCATCATCACTATTAGTCTGAACCTCTATTCCAGCAGTCGAACAACTAATGGAACATTTGGTTTTGCACAACAAATCCCTTCCCAGCAGAGATACTGGACTTAAGTCTTAAACTACAAACTTATGCAGTCCCTAAAAGTTGCCAAACTCAACCTGTACTGAATCTGTGATCGGATTAGTCAACTGCCCTATTTGTTACTCCCACACCCTGTACTGTTCTTCCTGAAGGAGGTAAGTTCAGAACTTTTGCACTTCTCACTGTAGATCGTGTAGCTCATGTGTCCAATAAGAATGATACCCTGTGTCCCATCACTTTTCGTTTCACAAAGGGTCCTCGCTGATCTACCTCTAAGGCCGCTGCAAGCACACATGGCTCTTCATTCGAACTAATACTCATCCATTCATCGTTTATTTAATTCTCACTATGTAACGGGAATTGGTGCACAGTGTCACTGCTCCTGTCTTGTCTCTGACCTGTGACCTGCTGAGTAAGAATCATCTTTTGCTGTTCCATCGGGGCTTGAGGTTTCTGCATTTGCAGTCTGGGTACCATAGTAACCTGCTGCTGCATTGGTTGCAACTGTGTCACTTGTGCATGCGGCACTTGCACCTGCTGCATGGGTTGAAAATTCTGCACTTGATTCTGAACATTCGGATTAAGCCCTCTCATTCTAGGGACTTTCAAAATTTGAAATGTATTGACATCACCACCTTGCTGAACAACACCATCTGGCACCATCAACGGACACTCCCGCTTCCATTGTCCCACGTTTCCGCACAGATGACACTGTAACATCTTTTTCATCCCTTCTACATCATTCTGAACCACTACAGTACTCAAATCCGGACCACAAGTCATGTTAACTCCATGACCCCTACCTCTCATCTCAGGTTGGAACATAACAGTTCCCTACTGCTGCGGTATCGGTTGCAATAAAGCTCCTTGTACTCCTGTCTGAGCTGCCTTAATTTGCATCACCATCGCTTTCTCCTTCAATTTTTTCTGCTTCAACTCAATCTTTCACCTCCTGCAGTGTCCTGTCAATCCTCTGCCAGTCAATATTTTTAGGTGAAATTCTCGTCTTCAGGAAATCAATCACCTTCTAATAATGTTTCATCACTTCAGGTGATGGTGCACCTGTAACTCTATCCCTTTCTGGTTCACTCGTCGGCCAATCTACTGCTCTCTTGCACTCAACCCACAAGTCTGTTGGAACCACTATCTCCAACACAGTATTCAAGTTTTCCCATAGACATTTAGAAAGCTTCACAAATCTATATGTCTGCTGGTACCACTCAACCGGTTTCTCTCTCAGTTTTGGATAATCATTTGTGAATGACAGAATATCACTCTTGTGCCATGGAACATGAACAAACTGCCCTCCTGGAATTTCCCTCATCAGTAAAAAAAATTCTGGATCTTTTTCTTTCTGAGCACCTTCAGACCCTTCTTGTGAATCTCGTTTGTGTTTATCCTTCTTCTTTGCCCATCTGCCTTCCCACTTTTCTAATGCTCCCTAAATCTGAGCACTCTGCAAAAGTTCCTTGAGATGTGCTTTCATCCCTGCTGATCTCATGTGTTTAAAATATTTTGCCTCAAAATCTAACCTGTAGCTACTTTTCAAGTGCTTTGCTCTCTCAATCTCTATGTAGTGTTTGTCTGCCAGATCTGCCAATTTCTGATGTATCTTGCCCACTTCTCTTGTAATCCTCGGACACAGGTACCTCAGCTCTTCCTCTGTGTAGGATTCTAAACCTATTCACTCCCATTAATCCCTCAACTAGTTCTGTTATCTCTGTAGCTAGCCTTACACGATCAATCTGCTCTTCACCCTTGGATGCATTTCGAGAAGTATTCAAACTATCTAACCACTTATTTAACCACTCAATCCCTGTAATGAGATATAACTTGCATTCAGCATTGCCACCTGTTGTACCACTGCACCTGGAGCCTGCGGTGTCAAAAGCTTGAAGCTCTGGCTTGCACTCGGACCATTTACCATATCTGGAAGTGCAACAAGTGGACTAAGATCCATTAACGGTCTAGATCCATCAAAGGTCCGATCCATAGACGATAGCTCCTGTACACCATCTATCACTCCCCTCCTCACAAGGCTCTGTGACATTTCACCCTGTTCTCCTGCAATCCGCTTTTTTTGTGTGCAAATAATGGTACCGTTGGACCAACAGTAATCTGCAACGATATTGCATCTGGTGCTGTTTTGACATTCCCATTTGTGAAAGGGCTACTCCCATACTCTGATTCATCACTGGTGTCTCATCTGACTGCGTCCCTGTCATTGGCATGAACTTCGGCAAACCCTGTGGCTGTGCCTGAGGCAACAACATTGGAGTCGGCTCAGTCTGAACTAGCACTGGCCTCGGAACTACTTGCTCCGATGGCACAATTAAGTTCGAAGTAGTCTCAAGAATTGGTATACCTGGATAAATTCTCTGTATCATTGGTGGGAGCATCTGCGCTTGGCCCACTAAAGTAGTCACCACATTTGGAGTACTCTGCACTACCCCTTGCACCTGTCCATTAGCTATCTGCACTGGTCCCACTGTTCCCGTCACTTGAGCTGGGGCAGTTGGAACAGAACTAGCACTTTGACCTTCTTCATGCGCTGCATATGGTGGAGGTCGGTCCCTCAATATCTGTGTAATAAGATCATCAACATCTGAATCTTCTTCTTCCACATAAGTCTGTTTCTTTTTCTTACCCCTGAACTCTTATTACTCTTGTCAGTATCCTCTTTCTCTTCTGACTCCTCTTCCTCTACGATAGCAGGAAACAACCTAACACCCTGTAACGTCTCCGTTCTCCACTTTTTCTGTTCCCAATCCCATCTTACCTCTGCCAAGGACTTCTCTACCTTCCTTACTCTTCTTTGGATCTTCGGGGCATATTTATACTCTGTCTGCGCCGAATGTGCATCAAACATTTTGACGCACATTCGGCACAAACCTTGCACCATATTTATACTATGACGCCCGACCCCGCGAATGTCAAAATTCCTCTGTGTGCCTCATTTTCTGGATGCTGGAAAGCACCTTGCGTTAATGACATGCAAGGTAGGCGTTCTGGTCCAAAAAATGACTTAAACACCTGTGCGCCATATTTATGCTACAGCAAAAAAATCCTGCACGGTCAGGAGGCGGAGGTGGAAAATGACGCACAGCCCGATTTGCGTAAAAAAATAACGCCTGGGTCGGGGCAGGCGTTAAAATGGGGCAAACACACCAGTACTTAAGGAAAACACACAGAAGCAACAGCAGAGTTCCAAAAGGAAGACATAGAGGTGCTATTCATTCAGCATGCACGAAGACGCAGAGCACAGGACCAACACCAGCAGCTTCCACAACACCAGCAGGGACCCCAAAGGCAACGCAGAAGGCAGGAGAGGATATTCAGGACCAGGACAACCCATCAGGGACTCCAGCAACAAGACATCATCCAGAGGTACAGACTCAACTGGCAAGCCATTCAGCAGCTGCTGCGCAACATTGAACCACAGTTGGCATCCAGCTTACAGATACCCCACATCATTCCACCAGAGACCAAGCTGCGAGCTCTCCTCTACATGTTGGCAAGTGGCTCGTTTCAAACCACTGGTGCCCTGGTTGCCGGGATCTCACAGCCCTCATTCTCTGCCTTCCTACCCAAGGTATTGGATGCCATCATCTCCCTCACACCCCACCACATCAGCTTCCCCAACACACAGCAGAAACAGCAGGAGACCAAACAGGGCTTCTACCAAATCAATGGCTTCCCACACGTGCTTGGTGCCATTGACTGCACACATGTACGCATTGTGCCACCTGCTGCAACCGCACTTCTATACTGCAACAGGAAGCACACACACTCCATCAATGTGCAGGCCATTGTCGATCACCTGGGATTGAACACCAACATCGTGGCAAAGTATCCTGGGAGTGTACATGATTCATTCATCTTCCGCCACTGCACCATCAATCAATACTTCCAGGATGGACGATACGGCAAACACCTACTTGTTGGTAAGTACAGAAACCTACTTATATACACACAGCACAGCAACCCTGTAGGACACACGACACATTTGCCACTACATTGACACGTGGCCAGGAACACATTGAGGTTGTGACACTGCTAGTCATGTGTGACATCCTGACCCATTTGGATACACACCTATGGACAAATGACAGATGCAAATAACAATGGAAGCCACTCCAGAGACACAAGAGACCAATTTAAAGCAACACAATGACATGGCCTTAAATGTCAGTACAACTTGGAAGATGAATCTTTCAATATCACATCAATAACACTCAATCAAACACCCTTCCAAGCAATAAGTACTGTGTAAGGGGTGTGTAATGTGTTTCACTGCAGGTCAAACACCATGAGACACATTGCATGATGATGCTGACTCTAATGAAGGTGACATGGAATCATTGCGGCAGTACCAATATCTCACATCACTCCTGCTCTGACATTGCCCACTACCAGTAAGCAAGTGGACTGTGCTAAGAACACATATTGATGTGACAATATTGAAACTGCACATTCCTACACATACGGTTTGCGACAATTACACATATACACAACAGATGTACAGGCATATGGACCTTCTGACACTCAAACCGTCAACCTCACAACCAAGTTAGCCAGCTGAACTGTGCAAGGTTCAGTAGTAAAGGTACACGTTTGAACATGAGTCAACTCGGTAAGGGCAGGTAAATAAGTCTGCAGAGAACTTGTCACACATGGGATATTTGTGCATTGTCAATTGTCAACACATCAGTGCTGCCAACTTATGGAGATGTGTTGTACATTGTCACCTAGCCAAATCAAAGGGCCTCACTAATGTTTAACAAATTCTATTGGATATGTTAAATTGGAGGGGATGTCCAGGCTATATAGATTCAAACATGTTACCACCACTATGGAATTGATTCTGTGTATGGAAGTATCATGTCACCCCCAGTTAAGACACATGGACACCTCTTTCACATGACATAATGCATGGGAGTACACAATATACTGCAAGTCTACAAAAATACCGCTGACATCCGGTCAATCAGCCAAGCATCAGTTCAGATAAAGAAACAACCCAATGCTGATGGTACATCCTAGAAGCCTAGGATTCCACACAATAACACAAACACAGATGAACAGATGAGTCACAGACAACCCAAGAGAACAACTGCCATGCAAAGTGATAATCATGGTGCAAGCAACATCAACATTTTCTCACTTATTTTCTCTTTCAGCTGATCAGGGGTATGGGATCCAGCCATGGATCATGACCCCATTTGCAAACCCAAGCACAGCATCACAGCATGCCTATAATGAGGCATATCGGAGGACACGCACCATAGTTGAGAGGACCTTTGGCATCCTGAAGTCAAGATTCAGGTGCCTCGACATCACCGGAGGCAGCCTCCTATACTCACCAGAACTGGGATGCAAGATAATTTTGACCTGTGCCATCCTGCACAACACATGTGTAAGGAGGAACATTCCTCACTATGAACCAGACCCACAAATGCCTGAAGAGGAGGAAGAGGAGGATGTTGTCCATCAACATGAGGGGTACCATCCAAACACTGCTGCAGGATTGCATCGGAGACAACACATTTGCCAAAACTTCTTTTAACTATAGTCACCATCACCACTGTCTTACCATATGTCATTAAACACCTATTCTAATCACTATATCATGGTCTAGGTAATCATTTATGCATCACATTATCCCTAAGATTCATAATCAGAGTGTAGCCTCATGGAGCATTGCAGAAATACAGATTAGGATCCTGAAAAATCCACATCCCATTTGATGGGTATGAATGTACACCCAACTTCACACACACTGTAAATGACATATATCCTGTCCATTTCACATTTGAAGGTCAATATCAGAGGACCACAGCTATTTCACACATACATGTTGGCAATATGATTCATTGCAGCATATGGCACACAACAAAGACACCATCATTCAATAAGTAAAACAAATGCCTCATACATGAGGCAGTGGATGTGCTATTGTATTGGTCACAGGAATGTATGACCAGACCCTTGACAGCAGTAAGTGTGACATAAGCTATCTTTGCAAAGGGTATGTGTGACAAGAAGTCCATGTAAGCTGCAAATGGATAGCACGAGTGCCCCCGGTATGACTATCATTGCTCACAAGACACCCCCTGCACATGCCATTCCAGGTCAAAAGTCCTGCCACTGCCATGTTTTCTGTCTCTCCCCAACCTTCTCTAGGGGGCCATGGAAATGGACTATTTGTACCCAGATAATCCTTTATCTATACACACCCAGACTCACATTCTGACTCCAGTGTGCTTCCCTCTTTAGTATGGCATGCCATTGTCATAGTTCATCTGTCTGCATGGACGTCTGGTCAGCTAATGCACTGCCTGGTAGTCTGTAGGAACTGTAATCACCTGTCCATTGCTTACCATGTGAAAGGCACTGTTGGCCCTTTGAACTTGATTCTCACCAACAGGACTTGTGAGAGACTGAAGCTGCACACACCTGTGAGCAATTCCATGCAGACCAGCCATTTGAACATGCACTGCCCTTGCTGCTGCCTGGAACCGCACAGAAGCTGCCATTATATGTATATCCCTGTTATGCATTGCCGTATAAATCACTTGTGTAACACAGGCCTTGGGTTATTCTGTAACGTTGCAGCACACAGGACAAATACAGTTCACATTTTCCACAGTGTTGTTCCAGCTTTGACCAGTCTCAGTCTGCTCACTGTGTATTTGCCTTGTTCATTTTTGTTCCTGATTAACCCTGCATCCTGTTGGCCTGACTGGCTCTTGTCTTTGCATTACCATAAAGGTTACCTGTGGCTACATTTGTCACAATAGTTGCTTTCCATGCCCTCACTTTCATCCTGGGGTATTTGTAGGAGGCTGGACTGGCTTGTAGTGAGTACCAAGGGGTACTTGCACCTTGCACCAGGCCCAGTTATCCCTTATTAGTGTATAGGGTGTCTAGCAGCTTAGGCTGATAGATAATGGTAGCTTAGCAGAGCAGCTTAGGCTGAACTAGGAGACGTGTGAAGCTACTACAGTACCACCTAGTGTCATATGCACAATATCATAAGAAAACACAATACACAGTTATACTAAAAATAAAGGTACTTTATTTTTATGACAATATGCCAAAGTATCTTAGAGTGTACCCTCAGTGAGAGGATAGGAAATATACACAAGATATATATACACAATAGCAAAAATATGCAGTATAGTCTTAGAAAACAGTGCAAACAATGTATAGTTACAATAGGATGCAATGGGGAAACATAGGGATAGGGGCAACACAAACCATATACTCCAAAAGTGGAATGCGAACCACGAATGGACCCCAAACCTATGTGACCTTGTAGAGGGTCGCTGGGACTATTAGAAAATAGTGAGAGTTAGTAAAATAACCCTCCCCAAGACCCTGAAAAGTGAGTGCAAAGTGCACTAAAGTTCCCCTAAGGACAAAGTAGTCGTGTTAGAGGAATAATGCAGGAAAGACACAAACCAGCAATGCAACAACTGTGGATTTCCAATCTAGGGTACCTGTGGAACAAGGGGACCAAGTCCAAAAGTCACAAGCAAGTCGGAGATGGGCAGATGCCCAGGAAATGCCAGCTGCGGGTGCAAAGAAGCTTCGACTGGACAGAAGAAGCTGAGGTTTCTGCAGGAATGAAAAGGGCTAGAATCTTCCCCTTTGGAGGACGGATCCTTGTTGTCTTGGAGAGTCGTGCAGAAGTGTTTTCCCGCTGAAAGGATGCTTACAAGCCTTGCTAGCCGCAAATCCTGCGTTTGACGTTTTTGGACGCTGCCGGGGCCCAGGAGGGACCAGGAGGTCACAAATTGGACCTGAAGAGAGAGGGGACGTCAAGCAAGACAAAGAGCCCTCACTGAAGCAGGTAGCACCCAGAGAAGTGCCAGTAACAGGCACTACGAGGATGCGTGAAATGGTGCTCGCCGAAGTTGCACAAAGGAGTCCCACGTCGCCGGAGACCAACTTAGAAAGTCGTGCAATGCAGGTTAGAGTGCCGTGGACCCAGGCTTGGCTGTGCATGAAGGATTTCCGCCGGAAGTGCACAGGGGCCGGAGTAGCTGCAAAGTCGCGGTTCCCAGCAATGCAGCCCAGCAAGGTGAGGCAAGGACTTACCTCCACCAAACTTGGGCTGAAGAGTCACTGGACTGTGGGGGTCACTTGGACAGAGTTGCTGGATTCGAGGGACCTCGCTCGTCGTGCTGAGAGGAGACCCAAGGGACCGGTAATGCAGCTTTTTGGTGCCTGCGGTTGCAGGGGGAAGATTCCGTCGACCCACGGGAGATTTCTTCGGAGCTTCTGGTGCAGAGAGGAGGCAGGCTACCCCCACAGCATGCACAAGTAGGAAAACAGTCGAGAAGGCGGCAGGATCAGCGTTACAGAGTTGCAGTAGTCGTCTTTGCTACTATGTTGCAGGTTTGCAGGCTTCCAGCGCGGTCAGCAGTCGATTCCTTATCAGAAGGTGAAGAGGGAGATGCAGAGGAACTCGGATGAGCTCTTGCATTCGGTATCTAAAGTTTCCCCAGAGACAGAGACCCTAAATAGCCAGAAAAGAGGGTTTGGCTACCTAGGAGAGAGGATAGGCTACTAACACCTGAAGGAGCCTATCAGCAGGAGTCTCTGACGTCACCTGGTGGCACTGGCCACTCAGAGCAGTCCAGTGTGCCAGCAGCACCTCTGTTTCCAAGATGGCAGAGGTCTGGAGCACACTGGAGGAGCTCTGGACACCTCCCAGGGGAGGTGCAGGTCAGGGGAGTGGTCACTCCCTTTTTCTTTGTCCAGTTTCGCGCCAGAGCAGGGGCTAAGGGGTCCCTGAACCGGTGTAGACTGGCTTATGCAGAATTGGGCACATCTGTGCCCAAGAAAGCATTTCCAGAGGCTGGGGGAGGCTACTCCTCCCATGCCTTCACACCATTTTCCAAAGGGAGAGGGTGTCACACCCTCTCTCAGAGGAAGTTCTTTGTTCTGCCATCCTGGGCCAGGCCTGGCTGGACCCCAGGAGGGCAGATGCCTGTCTGATGGGTTGGCAGCAGCAGCAGCTGCAGTGAAACCCCAGGAAGGGCAGTTTGGCAGTACCAGGGTCTGTGCTACAGACCACTGGGATCATGGGATTGTGCCAACTATGCCAGGATGGCATAGAGGGGGCAATTCCATGATCATAGACATGTTACATGGCCATATTCGGAGTTACCATTGTGAAGCTACATATAGGTAGTGACCTATATGTAGTGCACGCGTGTAATGGTGTCCCCGCACTCACAAAGTTCAGGGAATTGCCTCTGAACAATGTGGGGGCACCTTGGCTAGTGCCAGGGTGCCCTCACACTAAGTAATTTTGCACCTAACCTTTACCAGGTAAAGGTTAGACATATAGGTGACTTATAAGTTACTTAAGTGCAGTGTAAAATGGCTGTGAAATAACGTGGACATTATTTCACTCAGGCTGCAGTGGCAGGCCTGTGTAAGAATTGTCAGAGCTCCCTATGGGTGGCAAAAGAAATGCTGCAGCCCATAGGGATCTCCTGGAACCCCAATACCCTGGGTACCTCAGTACCATATACTAGGGAATTATAAGGGTGTTCCAGTAAGCCAATGTAAATTGGTAAAAATGGTCACTAGCCTGTTAGTGACAATTTGGAAAGAAATGAGAGAGCATAACCACTGAGGTTCTGATTAGCAGAGCCTCAGTGAGACAGTTAGTCACTACACAGGTAACACATTCAGGCACACTTATGAGCACTGGGGCCCTGGGTTACCAGGGTCCCAGTGACACATACAACTAAAACAACATATATACAGTGAAAAATGGGGGTAACATGCCAGGCAAGATGGTACTTTCCTACACAACCCCCCCCCCAAACGAAGGACAATAAGACTAGCCATGACCTGATGAGTCTTCATTGTCTAAGTGGAAATATCTGGAGAGTCCATCTGCATTGGAGTGGCTACTCCCAGGTCTATGTTCCACTGTATAGTCCATTCCCTGTAGGGATATGGACCACCTCAACAATTTAGGATTTTCACCTTTCATTTGTTTTAGCCAAAGTAGAGGTTTGTGGTCTGTCTGAACAATGAAGTGAGTGCCAAACAGGTATGGCCTCAACTTCTTCAGAGCCCAGACCACAGCAAAGGCCTCCCTCTCAATGGCAGACCAACGCTTTTCTCTAGGGGTCAACCTTCTACTAATAAAAGCAACAGGTTGATCCTGGCCCTCAGAATTAAGTTGTGATAGGACTGCCCCTACTCCTAATTCAGATGCATCAGTTTGGACATAGAATTTTTTAGAGTAACAAGGGCTCTTCAGGACAGGTGCAGGACACATGGCCTGCTTCAGCTCCTCAAAAGCTTTCTGACAGTTTGCTGTCCATAATACCTTTTTAGGCATTTTCTTGGATGTGAGGTCATTAAGAGGGGCTGCAATGGAGCCATAGTTCTTAATGAACCTCCTGTAGTACCCAGTGAGGCCTAGGGAGGCTCTCACCTGAGTCTGTGTGGTAGGGGGAACCCAATCAATAATAGTTTGGATTTTCCCCTGAAGTGGTGCAATCTGTTCCCCACCAACAAGGTGTCCCAGATAAACCACTTTACCCTGCCCTATCTGGCACTTTGAAGCCTTGATAGTGAGGCCTGCCTTTTGCAGGGCCTCCAAAACTTTCCATAGGTGGACCAGGTGATCATCCCAGCTGGAGCTAAAGACAGCTATATCGTCCAAATATGCTGCACTGAAAGCTTCCAGCCCTTGTAGGACTGTGTTCACCAACCTTTGAAAAGTGGCAGGTGCATTTTTCAAACCAAAAGGCATTACAGTAAACTGGTAATGTCCTCCAATGGTAGAAAATGCAGTCTTAGATTTAGCATCTTCTGATAATTTGATCTGCCAATACCCTGCAGTCAAATCAAAAGTGCTTAGATACTTGGCAGATGCCAGTGTATCTATAAGCTCATCTGCCCTGGGTATAGGGTGAGAATCAGTTTTGGTTACCAAGTTGAGACCTCTATAGTCTACACAAAACCGCATTTCCTTCTTTCCATCTTTAGAATTGGGTTTTGGTACCAGTACCACAGGAGAAGCCCATGGACTGTCAGAGTGCTCAACCACTCCTAGTTCCAACATTTTCTGAACTTCTTGCTTTATGCAGTCCCTGACATGGTCAGGCTGCCTATAGATCTTACTTTTGACAGGTAAACTGTCTCCAGTATCTATAGTGTGCTCACACCAAGAAGTGGTGCCTGGCACAGTAGAGAAGAGTTCTGAAAATTGTCCTAGGAGATTTATGCAATGGTCTTTCTGCTCAGCAGTAAGACAATCTGCCAAAACTACACCTTCCACAAGAGCATCTTGTTCTGTGCAAGAGAAGAGATCAGGTAGAGGATCACTGTCTTCTTCCTGTCCCACATCAGTTGCCATGAGCAGGGTGAGATCAGCCCTGTCATAGTAGGGTTTCAGGCGGTTGACATGGAGCACCCTAAGGGGACTCCTGGCAGTGCCTAAGTCAACCAAGTAGGTGACTTCACCCTTCTTTTCAACAATTGTGTGGGGTCCACTCCATTTATCTTGGAGTGCTCTTGGGGCCACAGGCTCCAAGACCCACACTTTCTGCCCTGGTTGGTACTGAACCAAAACAGCCTTCTGATCATGCCATTGCTTCTGGAGCTCTTGGCTGGCCTGAAGGTTTGTACTGGCCTTTTTCATGTACTCAGCCATCCTTGATCTGAGGCCAAGTACATAATCCACAATATCCTGCTTAGGAGCTTTTAAAGGTTGTTCCCAACCCTCCTTTACAAGTGTGAGTGGACCCCTAACAGGGTGTCCAAAAAGAAGTTCAAAGGGGCTGAAGCCCACTCCTTTCTGGGGTACCTCCCTGTAGGCAAAAAGGAGGCATGGTAGAAGGATATCCCATCTCCTGCGGAGTTTTTCAGGGAGACCCATAATCATGCCTTTGAGAGTTTTATTAAATCTCTCCACCAGTCCATTTGTTTGTGGATGATAGGGTGTTGTGAACTTGTACGTTACACCACACTCCTTCCACATGGCCTTTAAGTATGCAGACATGAAATTGCTTCCTCTGTCTGATACTACTTCCTTTGGGAAGCCCACCCTGGAAAATATTCCCAGGAGGGCCTTTGCCACTGCAGGTGCTGTAGTGGTCCTTAAAGGAATAGCTTCAGGATATCTTGTGGCATGGTCCACTACCACTAAGATAAACCTATTGCCTGAAGCAGTAGGAGGGTCAAGGGGGCCAACTATGTCAACCCCTACCCTTTCAAAGGGAACCCCAACCACAGGCAGTGGGATAAGGGGTGCCTTTGGGGTGCCACCTGTCTTGCCACTGGCTTGACAGGTTTCACAGGACTTACAAAATTCCTTTGTGTCCTCAGACATCCTAGGCCAATGAAACAGGGGAACAAGCCTGTCCCAAGTTTTCATTTGTCCTAGATGCCCAGCTAAGGGAATGTCATGTGCCAGTGTTAGGAGGAACTTCCTGTACTCCTGAGGAATCACTAATCTCCTGGCAGCTCCAGGTTTAGGATCCCTATGCTCAGTGTACAAGAGGTTGTCCTCCCAGTAAACTCTGTGAGAGTCACTGACATCCCCATTAGCCTGTTTGACAGCTTGCTGTCTGAGACCCTCTAATGTGGGACAGGTTTGCTGTGCCACACTCAGCTCCTCTCTGGCAGGCCCCCCTTCACCCAAAAGCTCAGCAGTGTCTGCTTCCAGCTCCTCTGGTGTAGGTTCTGCACAGGGAGGGAATTCTTCTTCCTCAGAAGTAGAATCCACTGTAGAGGGAGGGATAGTAGGAAGTGGTTTGCTTCTACTAGCCCTAGCTTTAGGGAGCACTTGGTCCATTGTTCCAGGATCCAAGCTTCCCTGTCCTTTTTGCTTTTTGGCCTGAGCCCTTGTCAAAGCAAAAATATGCCCTGGGATGCCCAGCATTGCTGCATGGGCCTCCAACTCCACATCTGACCAAGCTGATGTCTCCAAATCATTCCCTAATAGACAGTCTACAGGTAAATCTGAAGCTACCACAACTTTCTTGGGACCAGTTACCCCCCCCCCCCAGTTGAGATTTACAACAGCCATAGGGTGGCTTTGTGTTATGTTGTGAGCATCGGTTACTTGGTACTGGTGTCCAAGTATGTGTTGTTCAGGGTGTACCAGTTTCTCAATCACCATTGTGACACTGGCACCTGTGTCCCTGTAGGCCTGGACCTCAACACCATTTATTAGGGTTAGTTGCTTGTACTTCTCCAAGTTATGGGGGCAAGCAACCAAAGTGGCTAAATCAATAGCCCCTTCAGAGACCAAAGTAGCCTCTGTGGTCTCCCTAATCAGACCAACCCCAACTAAATTACCAAAAGTGAGCCCAGCTACTCCCTTGGATTGGCTATTAGTAGGTTTGCTCCCACCACCACTGCTATTAGTAGGGACACTAGGTGTAGCAGTAGGGGTTGTAGTGGTAGGAGCTGTGGTGCCTTTCTTTGGACAACTGGGATCTGTTGTCCAATGGCCTTTTATTTTACATAAATAGCACCATGGTTTCTTTTCCTTGTTCTGATTAAAGGAGGATTTGGACCCACCACCCCCACCAGAGTGTTTTTGTGGGCCTGATGAAGACTCATTTTTAGATTTGTCCCCACCCTTGTCAGAAGACTTACCATCCTTCTTTTTGTTGCCATCTTTGTCACCCCCTGTATGAACTTTTCTGTTCACTCTTGTTCTGACCCATTTGTCTGCCTTCTTTCCCAATTCTTGGGGAGAGGTCAGATCAGAGTCCACCAAGTACTGGTGCAACAAATCAGACACACAATTATTAAGAATATGCTCTCTCAGGATCAAGTTATACAGGCTGTCATAATCAGTAACTTTACTGCCATGTAACCACCCCTCCAAGGCCTTCACTGAATGGTCAATGAAATCAACCCAGTCTTGTGAAGACTCCTTTTTGGTCTCTCTGAACTTTATCCTGTACTGTTCAGTGGTTAAGCCATAACCATCCAGGAGTGCATTCTTAAGAACTTGGAAATTGTTAGCATCATTTTCTTTCACAGTAAGGAGCCTATCCCTACCTTTTCCACTAAATGATAGCCATAGGATAGCAGCCCACTGCCTTTGAGGGACATCCTGTACAACACAGGCCCTCTCAAGTGCAGCAAACCACTTGTTAATGTCATCCCCCTCCTTATAAGGGGGAACTATCTTGTGCAGATTCCTGGAATCATGCTCTTTTGCAGGATGACTATGGGGAATACTGCTGCTGCCACCATGGGTATCTAAACCCAACTTCTGTCTTTCCTTCTCTAATTCAAAAGACTGTCTATCCAAATCCAGCTGTTGCTTTTTAAGCTTCAGTCTGGTTTGGTCCACCCTCAACTTATTGAGTTCCCCCTCTAACATTCTGTCATCAGGGTTGGTGGGAGGGACATTTCTAGAAACAGAGCTATGATGGGAATGAACAGAAGGAGACCTGTCCCTTATAGAAGGCACCCTAACAGCTTGGTTTACAGAAACATTACTACCAGTATGGTGAGAATAAATGCTTTTGCTATGATGTGAGACAACACTATTTATTTGGTGTGGCTCATCATCATTACCATCTATGCTAGATTGTCTAGTAATGGGCAGGCTAGGAAGTTTCTTTCCTGAATCTTTTCCTGGGGGAGTCCCTGAATCAGATTGGGAACTATTAGGTACTTTTTCAACAGATGGGGCACCTATGGCCTTATCCTGTTCTCTAAGCATGTTAAGTAACAGTTCCAAGGAAGGATTCTTCCCTACACTCAAACCTCTCTCTATACAGAGACTCCTTGCTCTTTTCCAGCTGAGGTTGTCATATGCAAGTTTGGACAGATCAACACTTTGGCCTGTGCCAGACATTTTTTAGAGAGAGTTAAAGTGATAGAAAAAGAGAAAAAAGTTTTCAGAACTTTTTGGAAAGACAGAAAAAACTTTTTAAACTTTTAAGAACTTTTTGAAAGTTTAGAAGTACTTTTCAGCACTTAGAAAAGAGTGAAAAGAGGAAATGCAAAACTTTTTGGCTATGTGTATATACACTGACCTTGTTTTGTATATTTTTCTCTTATGAAAAGTACAATGACAAGAGTGGTAAGTAGTCTCAAGCACTTATCCCACCACTGCACAACCAATGTAGGAGGCTGGACTGGCTTGTAGTGAGTACCAAGGGGTACTTGCACCTTGCACCAGGCCCAGTTATCCCTTATTAGTGTATAGGGTGTCTAGCAGCTTAGGCTGATAGATAATGGTAGCTTAGCAGAGCAGCTTAGGCTGAACTAGGAGACGTGTGAAGCTACTACAGTACCACCTAGTGTCATATGCACAATATCATAAGAAAACACAATACACAGTTATACTAAAAATAAAGGTACTTTATTTTTATGACAATAAGCCAAAGTATCTTAGAGTGTACCCTCAGTGAGAGGATAGGAAATATACACAAGATATATATACACAATAGCAAAAATATGCAGTATAGTCGTAGAAAACAGTGCAAACAATGTATAGTTACAATAGGATGCAATGGGGAAACATAGGGATAGGGGCAACACAAACCATATCCTCCAAAAGTGGAATGCGAACCACGAATGGACCCCAAACCTATGTGACCTTGTAGAGGGTCGCTGGGACTATTAGAAAATAGTCAGAGTTAGAAAAATAACCCTCCCCAAGACCCTGAAAAGTGAGTGCAAAGTGCACTAAAGTTCCCCTAAGGACAAAGTAGTCGTGTTAGAGGAATAATGCAGGAAAGACACAAACCAGCAATGCAACAACTGTGGATTTCCAATCTAGGGTACCTGTGGAACAAGGGGACCAAGTCCAAAAGTCACAAGCAAGTCGGAGATGGGCAGATGCCCAGGAAATGCCAGCTGCGGGTGCAAAGAAGCTTCGACTGGACAGAAGAAGCTGAAGTTTCTGCAGGAACGAAAAGGGCTAAAGACTTCCCCTTTGGTGGACGGATTCCTCTCGCCTGGGAGAGTCGTGCAAATGTGTTTTCCCGCTGAAAGGATGCCAACAAGCCTTGCTAGCCGCAAATTGTGCGTTTGGCGTTTTTGGACGCTGCCGGGGTTCAGGAGGGACCAGGAGGTCGCAAATTGGACCTGAAGAGAGAGGGGACGTCGAGCAAGACAAAGAGCCCTCACTGAGCAGGTAGCACCCGGAGAAGTGCCAGAAACAGGCAATACAAGGATGCGTGAAACGGTGCTTGCCGAAGTTGCACAACGGAGTCCCACGTCGCCGGAGACCAACTTAGAAAGTCGTGCAATGCAGGTTAGAGTGCCGTGGACCCAGGCTTGGCTGTGCATGAAGGATTTCCGCCGGAAGTGCACAGGGGCCGGAGTAGCTGCAAAGTCGCGGTTCCCAGCAATGCAGCCCAGCGAGGTGAGGCAAGGACTTACCTCCACCAAACTTGGGCTGAAGAGTCACTGGACTGTGGGGGTCACTTGGACAGAGTTGCTGGATTCGAGGGACCTTGCTCGT
This sequence comes from Pleurodeles waltl, assembly GCF_031143425.1. NCBI lineage: Eukaryota > Metazoa > Chordata > Amphibia > Caudata > Salamandridae > Pleurodeles > Pleurodeles waltl. Next base: position 917,227,939 of record NC_090444.1, read on the forward strand.
CGTGCTGAGAGGAGACCCAAGGGACCGGTAATGCAGCTTTTTGGTGCCTGCGGTTGCAGGGGGAAGATTCCGTCGACCCACGGGAGATTTCTTCGGAGCTTCTGGTGCAGAGAGGAGGCAGGCTACCCCCACAGCATGCACAAGTAGGAAAACAGTCGAGAAGGCGGCAGGATCAGCGTTACAGAGTTGCAGTAGTCGTCTTTGCTACTATGTTGCAGGTTTGCAGGCTTCCAGCGCGGTCAGCAGTCGATTCCTTATCAGAAGGTGAAGAGGGAGATGCAGAGGAACTCGGATGAGCTCTTGCATTCGGTATCTAAAGTTTCCCCAGAGACAGAGACCCTAAATAGCCAGAAAAGAGGGTTTGGCTACCTAGGAGAGAGGATAGGCTACTAACACCTGAAGGAGCCTATCAGCAGGAGTCTCTGACGTCACCTGGTGGCACTGGCCACTCAGAGCAGTCCAGTGTGCCAGCAGCACCTCTGTTTCCAAGATGGCAGAGGTCTGGAGCACACTGGAGGAGCTCTGGACACCTCCCAGGGGAGGTGCAGGTCAGGGGAGTGGTCACTCCCCTTTCCTTTGTCCAGTTTCGCGCCAGAGCAGGGGCTAAGGGGTCCCTGAACCGGTGTAGACTGGCTTATGCAGAATTGGGCACATCTGTGCCCAAGAAAGCATTTCCAGAGGCTGGGGGAGGCTACTCCTCCCATGCCTTCACACCATTTTCCAAAGGGAGAGGGTGTCACACCCTCTCTCAGAGGAAGTTCTTTGTTCTGCCATCCTGGGCCAGGCCTGGCTGGACCCCAGGAGGGCAGATGCCTGTCTGAGGGGTTGGCAGCAGCAGCAGCTGCAGTGAAACCCCAGGAAGGGCAGTTTGGCAGTACCAGGGTCTGTGCTACAGACCACTGGGATCATGGGATTGTGCCAACTATGCCAGGATGGCATAGAGGGGGCAATTCCATGATCATAGACATGTTACATGGCCATATTCGGAGTTACCATTGTGAAGCTACATATAGGTAGTGACCTATATGTAGTGCACGCGTGTAATGGTGTCCCCGCACTCACAAAGTTCAGGGAATTGGCTCTGAACAATGTGGGGGCACCTTGGCTAGTGCCAGGGTGCCCTCACACTAAGTAATTTTGCACCTAACCTTTACCAGGTAAAGGTTAGACATATAGGTGACTTATAAGTTACTTAAGTGCAGTGTAAAATGGCTGTGAAATAACGTGGACGTTATTTCACTCAGGCTGCAGTGGCAGGCCTGTGTAAGAATTGTCAGAGCTCCCTATGGGTGGCAAAAGAAATGCTGCAGCCCATAGGGATCTCCTGGAACCCCAATACCCTGGGTACGTCAGTACCATATACTAGGGAATTATAAGGGTGTTCCAGTAAGCCAATGTAAATTGGTAAAAATGGTCACTAGCCTGTTAGTGACAATTTGGAAAGAAATGAGAGAGCATAACCACTGAGGTTCTGATTAGCAGAGCCTCAGTGAGACAGTTAGTCACTACACAGGTAACACATTCAGGCACACTTATGAGCACTGGGGCCCTGGGTTACCAGGGTCCCAGTGACACATACAACTAAAACAACATATATACAGTGAAAAATGGGGGTAACATGCCAGGCAAGATGGTACTTTCCTACAGTATTGTGTCAGGTAGGTCTACAATGAATACTCAAATACATTGTATAGCGTAATCAGTTTACTTAACGTATCATGGGGTGGGACATGTCTTCAAATAGCCTAATCACGGCCCATCCCTTGTCTGGGTTTCATGTATGCATGAGTGACAAATAGTGACAGTGTACCATGGCTATATGCATGGATTGGGTATGGTGCCTCCAGCACAACACACAACGTTTGCTAATGTGCATGAAAGGACAACACATGTTTGTACCCTGACAGTCCACACACTGATTCACATTAGCACCAACCTATTGATGGGGCTTGCGTGGTGAATAGCTGTGAGATTAATCAGCACAGAGGCACTGATGTTCCCGGCTGCAGTGGGAATTTTAGAGGCCACCCTGTGAATACATGTTGTGAGGAAACCTGCTGATTTAAAATTACTGATCCATTAACTTTGTGAGCACACCAAGGTTGCCCTGTTGTCAGTCTTATAAAACTTCTGTAGTGCCATAGCTGGACTATACCCATGGGGGTTCTCAATTGCTCTTTGGCTTTCGTTCAATTCAGCTGTGAAGGATACTTTGTTAATGCAGGGAATGGCTCAAACAGACTCATGACTAGACCTAACTGTGACAAAATGGACCCCAACAATGACACAGGCTACACATGGCCACACACACTTGAACTGGACACCTTTGTGCAATTAACCACTGGAAATATGTGAACACGTGCTGCTTGGTCTGCTGGTTCTCCACTGCCACAAGAGAAACATAGGTCATTTATATGACTCAAACTGTGGAGTGACATTACATTTGTGGATTGTTTTTGGGACTCTGTGTCACAAACACCGTACCCACATAACATTTTCAAATGCCTGACTCATGGGTAGTATCGAAACAAGTGACCAGGAAGTGGAATCCAACATTCCAGGACATGTGATGGCTTAGTCTTGGAGCATTGCCATGATCAACCATCCTCTATCTGTCCTGTGCATGGTTTGTCATGGAAGATGCTTTTGTCCCAAAAATCTGGGAAGTTCACACAGCATTTGTTGCTATGTGTATGGCAAACACATTTCCTTACTAATTTCCACACTGAATAGCATCTGATGGTTATCCAGATTTACAACACATGCATACAGGCACATTTATGAAAACACGTCTTGTGATGTTCACACAATGGGACAACTAAAATTGAAATGGCCAATTCACACACATTGACACACAGGCAATGAGTAACTGTATTGAATTGCGTAGCCTTGCTATCCTCTATTGACGCACAACCTGCTCAAACTGGGTAATACCAATTTGTATTCCAAAAGTTTGGGAATCTATTGCATAAGTGAAGAGTGCAAATCCAGTACAACAACTAGAGGATCATGGTCCGCAGTAGTGTGATCTGCCACATCTGCCCATACACTGGAATGCACAATGTAGGTGCAAACAGCCTATCTCTATATAGTTACAGCTGTCATGTACTATAAAATTGTGAGAAATGACCCAAACCCAGTAAAATACATACATTTTGACGCATATGTGCCAAAAGAGACACACATGCGTCAAAAAACGCTGCATATGCGTAGAAAAATGACGCTCACTTCCATAATACATTTGGCCCTGAGCGGTAATTCCCACACTGTACCCCATGAAATTGGTTAAAAATGAAAAATATATGGAAATATGGATGCGGGGTAATTTCTAAGCATGTGCGTAAAAAAAAAAAAATGACTCACAGACTGTAAGAGTTATAAGATTTTGACGCATCATATTAAAAATGCACCACATTTGAGGCAGGAAGTGATGTAACAGGATATCCTGTTTACAGAATTGATACAGTGGGTGTACTTTCACTTTGCAGTCTGATTTTTCTTGATTGAGTGGCTGTGTTTGGATTTGTCTCTCTGTGAATATTGTGAATTTGTCTCCTGTGTGCTATTTATATTGTCTTTTGGTGTTTTCTAAGTGTCTGTGGTATCCTGTGTAAGTGTATTTTTGTCATTTCTGGTGTCTAATTTTGTCTTTGTACTGTTAGGAGTCTGTTGTGAGTAGTGTTAGTCTGGGGATAGTTGGGCAGTTTTAGGGTTACTTACTTTTCATTTCCCTCTACTCCTTTCCCTTCATTATTCTCTGTACCCCTTAATTCCTTTATTATTTCAGTCATGTTGGGTAGGCCACGTCTGGGTAGAATGGGTGAGGAGGAGCTGGGGGGATTCATTTGGTTGGTGTGCCACTTCCTCCCATTGTTGATCAAAGCAGGTGGCAGAGTGATACAGGGGCATCACACAGAGGCAAGGAGGCTCCAGTGGTCAGAGGTCCTGTACCATCTGCAACGCGTCTACAACACACCACGCAACGACCACCAACTAAAGCACTGCTGGGCTGACCTTGTGGCAAGGGAACTGCTCAACCACCTGGGGATTGTGATTGTTGGCCCTGTTGGTGAGTACAAATCAGAGTAATGTGCACATTTAAATGCTCTGTATTGACAGTAGCAGATGTGTTCATATGCTGCAGGCAATGTATTTGGACACGTGGAATGCAAGCTAAACATACAGTGGCCCTGAGTTATACAATACTTGTTACACATTACCTTCATTTGTTGACGCAACTGATGCACTGAGTTACAAAACACAACAGGATCCTGTAAATTAGTGCTGCCTTCACATTAGTAGATGATGCAAATGTGGTTCTAACATATGTTTTAGGCATGGTGTGTGAGTGTACCAGGAAAGACATGTTTTTCACCAGATATTTTCAAGAATTAATGTGTCCCCCAATTATTTCTTATACATGTCTGAACTGTATTCTGGCCCATGCGTACCAAGTTCTTTCTAACCTCAGGTAACATCTTAGGCTGATAGTTTGACTTGGTTGTGTCGCAATTAAATTAGGGATGGATGCCAAAGTAATGCACATGGGTCATATCTAAATGTTTGGTGCTACTTTCCATAGCTGTAGCACATAAAATGAAGCAAATGATACAAATTGAGGGATAACAACTATCCATGACCCTCTGTTCATTGTACCTTTGTGTTTTACAATGGTCTTGGGCACAATAGCTGGAACAGAGCTAATACATTTGCCATCTGTGTTACTCTATAGCCATGAACGTCTCAAGTTATGGGATCATCATGGGATACCTGACATTGGGGAATGCATGGTCACAATGTATTACGTGCATGATGTTGTGCAAGGGACCCCTAACCAATTCCAGCATACATATAAAGTTCCCTAATACTTTGCTAGTTTTGTTTGGTAAATCCACTGCTGATCTAGTGCAGCATATGTTTAATAACTAAGGGCCAGATGTAGGTAGTTCCGATTCGCAAAATCGGATGCAGAACGTTGTCTCAGACACCATCTGCAATTCGTTATGGGGTCGCAAAGACCCACCTCATTGATATTAATGAGGTGGGTCACATTTTGCGACCCCATAGCGAGTCCCTGCACTCACAGGGATGGTGGCCTGCTGAAGACAACAGACCTCCATGTCTGTGACTGCTTTTTAAATAAAGCAGTTTTTATTTTTTTATTTTGCAGCCCGTTTTCCTTAAAGGAAAACGAGTTGCAAAATAAAAAAAATACCGAAACCATTTGGTTTCATTTTTTGAGAGTAGGCAGTGGTCCAGTGAACCACTGCCTGCTCTGAAAAAACATTTTGGGCAACATTCACAAAGGAGAAGGGGTACCATGGGGACCCCCTTCCCTTTTGCGAATGGGTGACACTGGTGGTAACTGCGAATTGCTTTGTGACCGCATTCGCGGTCACAAAGCATTTTAGCATAGCGATGCGAGTCGCAAATAGGAAGGGGACACCCCATCCTATTTGCGAGTCGCATTCACAATTTGCGAGTCGGTACCGACTCGCAAATTGTGAATGTGCATCGCAATGGGCATTTTGCATGGTGCAAACTGCGATTTTCAGTGTGCACCATTCAAAATGCTTGCTACATCTGGCCCTAACTTCCCAGTATGGAGGCTATCACAGACATGGGGTTATGCTAAGATCAGAAGACCAGCATTCCTGTGACTGCTGCTATTCTGAAGGTACATACAAATTGAAACCTACATCATCATGATTGAAACAGTGGTACATTTGCTAAACCATGTGTTAATAATATGACAGTGTCAGTTTGCTGTATAGCCGCTGATCTACCAACTTGGCAAATGTAAGATGATGAATGTGGCTCACTGTGATTTCCAAAACCCATAATGGGTGCACAGGGCAATGAGTGACACATTTCAAGTGCAATGACTACACCTGTGCCCATGCAGTCTGTCATGGATGACTACAATATACACTGTGAGCATATACCTCCTTGTTGTATCCAAATATTAAAATAAGTCAATCCATGGCTAGCCTCAAACTGTCACCAATTAATTCACAGGATCCCTGCCATTATGGTGTCATAGGGGGCATATGTGGCTCAGGCTACACTGTTGATGTAGCATATGTAACCTACACACAACACATGCCCTACATGTAAGGGATCACAGAAAGCATGAGAAATCATGACCTTAAATAAACCCACAGGTGTGTCACACAGTAAATGATTGTCCCTTGATTCACAAGCCACAATACCTGAGTGCCACTATTGCAGTGCTCCAGGAAAGTGGCTTTGCATGTCTCTCATTACTACAAATGATGAGAGGAGTACACTACATAAATGAGTCTGCAACCAATTGCTGGAGCATGTTTGTCACCACATGATAGTTAGGGCCACTGTATGTGTGCAGATATGTGTGTATCACTCACTGGAGTGACCGGGTCTGTACATGTTTGCAGTGGTATGTCTGTTGGAGTATCATCATGCCTGAGAGGCTGGACTTTCAGATTTATTGTTACACACAGTAATTTTATTTGCAAGTGTTGTACAGTGCAAAGACATTGAACACATTTCTCCCTTCCATGCTTTAAAGGTAGACCTGCCCCCTACACAATCGGAGAGGTGGATCGATTTGCAGACCCAGAAACAAGTCCCAGGATGCTTGTTTCCGGTCCAGGGAAGACCTGGCCTGGCAGTTTGGGTTGAACTGTTCCCATGGGGAACAGGGTCCAGATTGATTTGCATGTTGCTGGGTCCAAACTGGAATGGCATAGCAAGCAAAAAAAACTGATGGATTAAACCCAGATCTGTGACTGGGGTTGAATGTTTGATTTGCTCCACATTCCATCCATCATCTGTTGTTTTTACATTTGTTGCCCCAAGTCGGAAGGGTATGCCCAGACGTGGGTCCCGTGCTTGCTTAACTACCATATTCAAGCTACCCTGGCTAATGAAGGATGATACCCTGAACCTGGTCCCAGGATGCTTGATTCTGGTCCAGGGAAGACTTGGCCTGGCAGTTCAGGCTGGACTGTTCCCATGCAGAACAGGGTCCATACTGATTTGCAGATGGCTGGGTCCAAACTGGAATGGCATAGCAAGCAAAAAAAACTGATGGATTGAACCCAGATCTGTGACTGGGTTGAATGTTTGATTTGCTCTGCATTCCATCTATCATCTTTTGTTTTTGCATCTGGAGAAGATGGTGCAGCAGTCTTCCCAGAGGAGCTCGTAACTGGTTCACAGGACTGGACAGCACAGACTTCCAAGTCCTACCACAAATGCATGGTAAGTTGCATTGGGGAACAATCAGGAAATTAACAAAAGGTATAAGGAGGAGGCACATAGGACACGCTGAATTCATTCAAAAGCATTGCATTGAGACACATAGTGCCAGAATCAAAAGGCCCTATCGCCACTGGAGTGTCACTGTTAGTGATGCTCTGATGAGGCTATGCACTCCACCATATTAATATGGTGGTGTTCAGCTACTTTTTGTGGCTTAACACCACCTTGTAAATATGGTCCCTTCACATGCAGCACTTTGCCTGGAAAGGGTGTGTAATTTCTGTTGCTGTGTGCATGCCACAACAACATCCATTGGATTTTGACATTGCCTCAGATTTACGTGTTCATGTAAACCTGAGGCTGTGCCAGAATCTAACACCACCCCACGGGTGCGGTTAGCATTGCGCAACGAGGAGAAATGCTTTCATTCCTCCTCATGTTTTTGCTCTTGCTTTTGCTGCAGCACACATAGACAGTGCAAATGGCCATAGAAGATTGTTGCTGTGCACAGAAAGGTGTCCTTTCCTACACAAAAACAATCTCCCCCTCAGCGCAACCATCCTTGCACCATTGCGCAAGATTGTCTGCATTGGCGCTCTGCTGCAAAAATAGCGCAGGTGCAGGGGTCAACACTGGGGTGCACTGTATATACTTTAAAATGGTACATCCCTGCGTATTGAAGTTGACGGAGTGTGGTGCTGCCAAATGTGGCTCAGTGTTGTGCTCTGTCATTTTTCCCTGAAACCTCGGATATAATGGCCAAACACTTCAGATACGTACACACCTTCCCCGCTATATGCACCGACCATTTCTCAACCATCACAGCAATTGCTTCATTGTTTACTCTGATCCACCTGCCCATGTGTAACACTCAGTGGGCAACATGAAGTATGCTTGTTGCACAGGTTGGCCCAACAAGAACTGATACACACTTCCATGCACCGTTTGGGAATGAGCACAAAAGTGAGCATACACAACATATGGGGCATGTCTGTGATCAGCATTTGTGCTGCTTTACAAGTAGCTTCTATTTCACCATGTAGCAAGGTTGCCTGTGTTGTGAGAAGGGTTGGTGTTGTGCACAAAGCAACGCGTTCATGCGTAACAACACCTACAAGTGGTATCAATGTCACACTAGGGGCCCGATTTTACATTTCCATAATGCAACATTAAAATTATACAAATTGTTGCCAATGTGGATACAAGTTGCCCATTTCCCTTGTGCTACATCAACAAAGTCACACAATGCATGCATTGATCAACTTTGAACATCCTTCCACCACTATATGCCTGTGGCAGATATAATGCATGCAAGGAAATATTCCTTACACAGGGAGGGATGAACTAATAGGCCTGACAATCCATAAAGACAGCACTGTCCTATCTAATAACCTAATGTGTGAGGCCTGTCAAAGACAGATGACAAAGTGACGCAAACATTGTAAACAATGGTCCTCCTTGTGCTTTGCTGCACTAGTGCCATCATATATGGTGCTGATGCAGTTAAGCACCAATATAGTGACAAAACTCATAAGACTACTGTGGGAATGTCCACCATGGTGACCAGTATTGTCAATAACGTGCTTCCATGCTGTCAATGGCTGGGGCAAGGTGCAGGCAAGGAAAATGTTGGCGTGGGATCAATGCACAAGATACATTGAAAGTTTGCCCAATGTGTGATGCAAAATGCAACACAATATACCACTATAATCTGCAGAATCACAAACTTTTCACACACCCACCTGTCACTCCCACACAACTCTGAGTTCTTGGACTACACTCAACCAATTCCAGATGTGCTTACCTTTTCAAAGGCGTCAGAAGCTGGGTGGGTCACACGTGTTGCATAGGAAGATCACAAATATACACATGGAATGCCTATTACCTGTAGTGTCAACTGTGAGAGGGCACAGAGAAAATACGTCAGGATAAGGTATGCAAGGTGTCTCACATTGACATGTTACGTATGACCTCAAAATCCACAACTTCCATAGAAGTCAATAGATTAATATGCTTGGGTATAGTACTATGATGTATGTGTCTGGATATACTGGCACATAATTACCCATTTATGAAGAAACACGCAGTGCTACAACTCAGCTTGTTCTGCTGTGCATCATCAATTCAAATGTGCATGGATGTGTACTTGTCACTGAGAGTCAATGCATCCCTCTGCTAACCTTGGTAATGCCAAAATACATGATTGACCTCACCAACATTGCCACACAACCTGCATGGTGTAGGGGTGTCCCTCTTGCTGGTCCTAATGCACATCTGCAGGAAGGAACACATCCTGCTGAATCTACTAACAGGAATGCTGTCAGCCACTTACAATGTTTCACGATGATTGCAACACACAGTGAAACTAGTCCACTATAGGATTACTACTACTGTCTGTCCTTAGTACCACAAATGCAATGCCACCCCTGATGTTGTGTCCCAACATGATGCATCCACCCATCAACAAGCCTCAAAATGTATCAGGTCCACCTCCCACCACACGTGTGTTGACAGAGTGATGGAAGTGGGTGAGTTTTTCACAGGCATCCTCCTAGCCACTTAGACCCAGATTAATGACAAAGTGGTGCAGGGCAGTGGAGCTGCAAAAATAGCAGTGCCCTGCTGTGCCACTTTTGAAATGCAGGGATGTGCCGTATTTACAGAAATATGGCACGCCCTTGCGTTTCCTCCTGTGCCAGCACTGAATGAACCTGCATGCACCAATGCAGGCATCCATGCATCATAGTGCAGAGTGCAAGGGTGTCTGCATTGAGAAGATAGATTGTTCATGTTCAGGAAGGAACTCCTTCCTGTACAGAAACAATCATCCATGGCATTTTGTTAATGCTATGTGTGCTGCAAAATGCAGCACACATAGAAAAAGCAAAATAAAAACGATGAACAAAAGCATTACTTCTCATTTAGTCATGCTTACACCAGCCCTGGGGTTGCATTAGTAATTGCTGCTGCCACAGATGTACGATTTCCTGCAAATCTGGGGCAGCATCAAAGGCAATGGAGTTTGTGGTGGAACGGCCACTGCAATACCCAATGCATGCCCCTCTGATGCAGAAAACTGCATCAGAGCGGCCCATATTTACAAGGAGGCGCAGCAACACATAAAGTGGAATTACACCTCCTTGTAAATATAGAGCAATGAAAAGCGCCACTGGAAGGTTGCAAAAAGTGACGTTCCGGTGGTGATTGGGCCTTGTAAATCTGGCCCCTAGAGTCATGTGTTCTACATCCTGCATCACACAACATATAAATGAACCAAGTCATATATATGTGTGTAAACAGGGTCTACCTTCCACCAAAACAACACTCAGTCCAGCAATGCAACAATCCTTGCAGCTATGCAACAAGAACACCTGAGATGCACGGATAATTGCTGTCCTGCAGGAAGGGAAAAAATCCTGTTTGTTCTCATATACACAATATGGTTGAATCCCACAATGGATGGTTCAGGATGCTGGACAAAGTGGCTAGGAGGATGCATGTAGACAGCTCACTCCCTACTCTCACCCCAACAACACACGTAGGGTGGCAGATGAGTCAGTTATTTACTCAAATATCTGTAAGAACAATGTGCAAGTATTTCTGTACATCTCCACTTGTGGCGTGAGCACACATCCGGAACAAAGGTGGATGTAACGCACTGGTAACTGTGGACTGGCAGATTGTGCAAGTGGTGACAACACACAAATGACGTTCAGGGGGCACAGTGCACCTTTGGGGGTCCACAAATGTATCACTGATACACCAGTAGCAAGTAAATGTTGAGCCATGTCAACAGCCTCTACAGTAAAATATTGACCTTTCACTATCACATTGCACAGGATGATGCCTTACCTCCTGCGGACCTGCCTGTCCTGAATTTTATTGATGATATGGATGACCAGCTGCTGACCTTCAATGATTACACTCTCCAGGATGTTCTGTGTTCCTTCCAGACACCACCTTCAGCCATAGGGAGGACACACAGCATTGCGGGGTCTCCATTTGAACCACCCAACTACCAACACACAGCACCTACCAGTCCTGCAAGTGCCTTGGACTCTGAGGGCCCAGACATTACCTTTCAGAGGACAATGGTAGGAGTCCAGTGAGAGCTGGCACAGCAGGTGCGGATGGGGATGGAGACGATGGCAGGCAGCCTAGAGGGAGTGCAGAGGAACCTCAGTCCAAATAAGGACAACTTTATTGCCATCAGTGGCACCCACCCCCGCTATTGGGACTCCAGCAGTCCCTGGCCGACATAGCTGCCGTCATGAGGCAGAGGCTTGACCTATTGCCCTCCCAAAGTGCAAGAAGCATGGTTAATACCAGGCTGGGGGCTTTACAAAATGCCCTTGAGTTGATATACCCAAATGGGGCCTTGCTCAGTGAAAACATGTCTGCCTACCACCGTGATGTAGCAGCAGTGTTGCGAAATCAGCTGTTCCTCCATGCTGCAGTGATGATTTTATGCATTTCTACAAATGGCAGCTGGTGGGACCTTTGATTCCACAACCCCTTACCCTGATATGTGTGTGCGTTCCCTCAACTTCAACAACAGAACCACCAATGGCACAGGAGCCACCAAACATATCAGAGGATGAAGATGTGGAAGAAACAACATTCACAAGAAAAAACACCCAGGAGCTCCAGCCTGTGTCACATGGACAGTATCTCTTTAGTTATGTGCTTAAGATCCTGTAAGTGTTGTGACAAATGGCAATGTGCCCTCTTCACTCTACCACTTTTGACTTAACATGTATGGACTGACATTGTCTCCTACCTATTGTCAATTTGGACACCTCCTCACTAATGCACACCTCTCCTACACATGTCTCATGACATGTCCCTCACCCTTGAACTCTGACTGAACACTCAATGGCTTGGGATATCTCATGAGGTCATTAAACAGTACACTGGACATCAGTGGAAACAAATTAAGCACATGTAAACACATCATCATGATCACATGTGTCCTGCTTTTTTCAATGTTCCATCAACTCCAATGAATGTATGCACTGTGTGAAGCTATGTCAATGGGTACAGAACCAAATTACATGTGTGGCTTACTGTCAGACACAAAGGCACACACTAGAACTCAAACATGATAAAGGTGACCGATAGTATTGGGACTACAACCAACTATCTGAGGCTTCAAAGCATGTATCAAACAGAAATCCATACAAGTTGACATATGGCATGTGTGATTCAGAACACAAGCGACTGGAAATTACTCTGATGATTGTACCTATACAACAAATATGAGAGAACCAGAAGAGGCATATGTAAGACTGTGAGGGGAAGCTGTGTTTACATATTACACTATTTGTGTGTATTGTTTTACAACGGATAATGTGTTGAGTGATTGATTTTTCATTATTTATTTTCTTTAGTATGTTTGGCTGCTGAATGCTTGTATTAAAACTATTTGTAATAAACACTTTTTCACTGTTTCAACACGCTCCGGTCATCTTTTAAAGCTTTTTAAAAAATGTGTGTCCTGTCGGAAGAATGAAAATGTATAGTCTGATTTCAAGTTTAAATTCTTTTATTGTAGACGTTTATTGTTACACGCATATCTGCATTACACTGCCTTACACTTTTGACAAACACCATATTCTGTTTTAACAGAGTTCACCTAAGACTTGGCATTTTCTTTTACACACTTCACAACAATACGGTCATTATTTAGTAGCTCGCTTGCATTATAGATTTAGTAAATTTCTCAACGTCATACTTCAGACATTTTACTAGTAAAATATAAACACATCTCCCCACATGTGATGGCTAGAGAATCCTGCACCCGCATCTTGTTATACTCTACCATAGCAGCAGCTGTTTTTTATATACTTGAATGCAGGTTTTGTATAAATGCCATGCTCGGGGAACGCCGATGGACTGTCAAACGGTGTAACCTTTTCGATATCCAAAAACATTCCCACCCAATGTGTTCCACCTTTGTATTGCGGATCTGTGTTAAACACTAGCCAGGGCAGTCTTTCTGCACCTGTTTCCGCAGGTAGCCCATCATTTCTTAGTGTATTTATGCCAGCTCAAGAACTCACAAATCTGTACAGTGTCCATTTTACAATATTTTAAAGACAGTCAAATATAATCTGGCAGGTGTGGTTGACCTGGATGACGCTGTCGAACACCAAGAATATAATCATGTTCATATTGGTAGCCAGGGGTTGACTAAAACGTATTTCAGCTTTTAGATTTCCGTTTTTGATCAGATTATAGTGATGACCATCTTCCATGTCAGGCGTCATATCGAAAGCGAACAGTGTATAACCAGCACCATATCCTTCTCTTGATACGATGACTCATGAGTCCCTCAAACTTTTTTTGATGTTAGTCTCCATGTGTTTTAGAGAAAACAGGTCTAACTCTGATTTAGCCCATTCACCAATGCGCAATGTATGAATGCCATGTTTGCAGGTTGTTCTGCTTTCAAACAATATTTATGTTAGTGCCCGTTCTCTTTTTCCTCTCCAAAGCTCTCTTCAGACTTACAGCTTTGAAACTCCATGCTTCCTTTCAAGATGTGTGTGAGACTTGTACATCAGCCCCACTCCTTTTTGAGGTTGCTTATATATATGTCTGACAAAAGCAGATGTCACGGAATACACCACGTCCTGTGCAATGTTCGTAGCAGCCGCTTTGACGTACGGTTTTGCAATTTCGTAGCCTCTTCTCAAGAACGGCATGGCTCTTCTAAACAAACAATGGAAGAAAACCCCCAAACTGTCCCGTGCATAATCCGGGCCCCTTGAAAGTGCAGTGGTGGGGCTCCATATTCAGCATGGTTTCTGTCATATTCCCTATACATGGAGGGGTCACCGTATGTTTTCATAATCACCATGATGACTTGTTAATAGTCGCTGTTGTGGTCTTGAATGAAGCTTAACAATAACTTTCCCGTATTTAAAGGACACCGACTCAGACTGGTCATCGTAGATAATGATCACAATGGTGTCAAAATGGTTTTTAGAAATTGATACGTAGGCGGGTTTGTTGTATTGTATATTAACCACTGTGTTATTTTCACCCTTCACCTGCACCCATCTTAGCAACGACGAATAACTATCCCCTATCCTCTGCGACTCTACGATGTCGCCATACACGGAGAGTGTATAGAAGCCGCTGTTAATATTGGGACACAATGACTACTTGACTTTTGATATGTTGTACTATTCCTAAAACCCTTCTTAATTTACCCAAACAGTTAAACACAGCATTGTGATTCAGAGCTTTAAGAAACACCTTCCTTTTAATGTTATCTAACACTAGCTGAATATTCACATACGTCTCAATGCTGGCAATGGATTTGTTGATGGCTTCCACCACCCCAGTGACGGACGGGTAATAACTGTGAGCATCCTAAGCACGCTTTATATTAAATATGGCCTCATACATGTTCTGGGTATGGTATTTCTGTTAGGGCTACCTCCCAATCCCCTTTCAGGTTTTCAGGTTTAATTGTCAGTGAACATGTCCCTTGAGGCTTTGGACGGCAGAGTGATATTAAATGGCGTTGTCTTCATCTTGTTGTCTACTCATACAACCTGCATGAAACTGGCCAACACCCAACTGTTAAATTTCTCAGGCCAACCCCGCCATTTGACAAAAACCTGTCGGTTAATGCGGCTACTATTCCTTTTCAGAATCTTTTCAACCCTGTACACCCTGCGTAGATCATTAGGTGCCTTCTGTAGCTCCTCCTTGTAAAAGACACCCAACACCTTTTCTCCATCATAGTCCTTTAGCCTATAAATAAATGCATCCTCTTTAAGCTCCACACTTTCAACTATAAATATCTCATCACTAAACATCGGTTGGTAACCCTTCGTAAAGACCCCTTTCAATTGTGAAACCCAACATGGTCCCCTTCTTTAAAAGAGGCTTTTTTACACCTACAACAATCCGACTTCCGTACACAGTTCCATAGACCTTTAACAAATGATCTGTTGTTACCTCTATTGGTGTTGTTTTGATGGCTCTGTGCTATGTGGCATTATAAACATCTATAAAAGCCTGTAGAACATCCATGTATCAGTAGGTGTTATAAGCCGTGAAATATCTCCACATCTTAGACTTTAAGGTTCTGTTAAAACATTCTATAACAGCTGCTTTTTCCTCTGCATGCATTACAAAATGTTTAACACTGTGTTGCTTTAATAATTTCTGCAAAGCTTTGCTTAAAAACTATTTTCCAACGTCTGTTTGTAGTTTTGAGGGGTTCACCCTTTCTTGAAGATGGCTTTAAAGACTTTGGTCACACTGGTCCCGCTATTATCGCTTAACGCTTATGCATAGGTGTACTTGGACAATACATCTATAACCGTTAATATGTATCAAGCTTGCTAAATCTTGAAGACTTACTATGTCTGCCTGCCATTGATAATCTACTTGCGCATTAACGATGCTAGGCCTTCTCTTAAAACGCTTCCGGGCGTGCTTATGGAGTGAATATGCCTCTTCCCCAGATAACCAAGTCTTCACCAGTGCTCTGTTTACCAGGCTTATTTTCATCTAGAGCCCTTGTAATCACCGCTTCAGCGCCCCCTAAGCTACTGACCCCTCTTGTATCATAGTAAAGGTTCCTTAATCCACCACCTGACATGTTATCAGCTGTTACTAAGCATGAAATGAAAGACTCTTGTTCTGTGTAAGGCCATTTTATTAAAAATAAAGAATATTAGCAAAGCATAAACACAACATACTTTACAGTTTCTAGTTACCGGACTCATGGACATAGTTATTGTACAGTTTGTTGACTTTTCACTATGTATACATAGTATGACACATGCTACCTACATTACTAGGGACCAAGCCGCTAATCGGCTCAGTGTCACAAGTTTTGCTATTTTTATAGATGTACACTTGATAGCTCTAGACACGACTTCCCGCTCACCCCTTCTACAACTTTCTACACTAAGGATACTGACAGCATTCATAAGTTCATACAGTTCTAGGCCGGACAACACAAAACCCTAATTTGCTAAATAATCATCATCAGAAGCTCCAAGGCTGTGCCTAACGCAGTCGTCAGCAAGAGACTTATCTCCCGCGTACGCCTTTTGTACATGCTCCAGAATTTATCCATTTTAGGCATCCATGCACTGATACACCATTTGGTTATACATTCAGGACTGTCGCACAGCATCATAGCGGCTGGCTCAGAAATGTTCAGATAATGCAGAATTACAGGGTGTATTACACCTGTTCTTTCATTAATCAGCACATATACCATTCTGGCAATGCATATGTATCTGGGGTGTAACTCATAGACATCTTGCATCGCAACATTCTGATGCTTGTCCTAAAAGTGAGTAAGTATGTAACGGTAAATAACACAGTTATGAACTGCTACCCTCGGACTCTGTGGCCCTCATTCTGACCCTGGCGGTCTTTGACCGCCAGGGCGGAGGACCGCGGGAGCACCGCCGACAAGCCGGCGGTGCTTCAATGGGGATTCCGACCGCGGCGGTAAAGCCGCGGTCGGACCGGCACCACTGGCGGGGTCCCGCCAGTGTACCGCGGCCCCATTGAATCCTCCGCGGCGGCGCAGCTTGCTGCACCGCCGCGGGGATTCTGACCCCCCCTACCGCCATCCAGATCCCGGCGGTCGGACCGCCGAGATCCGGATGGCGGTAGGGGGGGTCGCGGGGCCCCTGGGGGCCCCTGCAGTGCCCATGCCACTGGCATGGGCATTGCAGGGGCCCCCGTAAGAGGGCCCCTAAATGTATTTCACTGTCTGCTGCGCAGACAGTGAAATACGCGACGGGTGCAACTGCACCCGTCGCACAGCTTCCACTCCGCCGGCTCGATTCCGAGCCGGCTTCATCGTGGAAGCCTCTTTCCCGCTGGGCTGGCTGGCGGTCTGAAGGAGACCGCCCGCCAGCCCAGCGGGAAAGTCAGAATTACCGCCGCGGTCTTTCGACCGCGGAACGGTAACCTGACGGCGGGACTTTGGCGGGCGGCCTCCGCCGCCCGCCAAGGTCAGAATGAGGGCCTGTATGTTTTAAAACAGTCTTCGAAGGCTAAAGAGCTGAGTCTTATTTTTTTTATAAATATCACACATTACTCTTTCTATGACCCTTTCTATCAATCTTCTGTCAAAATAGGTCCACATCCTATGCATATGTTCGAGTTTTGAGCTTGGTTCGCACACATATCAGATCTCATTGAGCACTGTTGACAAGACCTTAACATATCAGCATGGACATATTTCATTTCCTCTGACAGGCCGTACACCACCCTTAACAACTCATATACCTTGTATGGGTCTAACCTGCTACATATACGGCAAATTGTTCTTGATGTGTATGGCTTGTATAGACGCTCGTGAGCCTCCTGTTGTGGACCACTAATTTTATGCCCATAACACAGGTTATAATAGTCACGTTTAAGACAGGTGTTCACAACAGTCACAGCAAAACCTTTAACATGCCTTATAGCATTGTAGGGGATGCCTGGAGTTTCCTTTTCAAAGTCTGTGCTGTTATATTTTAGGTACAAACACATTTGTTATGCGGCTCTTTTTTCTGGCTTGTAATACTTCCGACTGTTTTGAACAGCATAAGCAAGTAAAACTTTACGGTGTTAACCTTTGACGACGGCCCCTCTCCTGCATCTCTTTTTGCAGGTGCTTTCTACGGTTGAAACAAAAAGAAAGAAAAACTATTAGTTAAAGGTATTATATCCTTATGTATACGTTAGGGCCCATATTTATACTCTGTTTGCGCCAGATTTGCGTCATTTTTTTATGCAAATTCAACGTAAACTTAACTCCATATTTATACTGTGGCGCAAGACCCGTCTAGCGCCAAAGTTATGGAGTTTGAGTCATTTTTTAAAACTTTTTGATGCAAATCTGCCCAAGCGCTGATTTGCGTCAAAAAGAATAAATATGGGCCTAAGGCCATTGGGTACAGTGGCATGTAAGGGGGCCCAAGTTAGGCCTCCCTATGCCACCCAAAAAAAAAATATATATATATACTTACCTGCACTTACCTGCACTCACCATGGATGGGTCCCCCCATCCATAGGTATCCTCCAGGGGTGGGAGAGGGTGGCATGGGGTGTCCCTGGGTGCAGGGAAGGGCACCTGTGGACTGCTTCCATGGTCTCTGAGCCCACAGGTCCCTTAACGCCTGCCCTGATCCAGGCATTAAAAAACAGCCCAAATCCAGCTGGGCACCATGTTTGAAGGCCCGCCTCCTCCCATGCGTCATTTTGACGCCAGAGGATAAATAAGGCGCACATGCCTTAGAGTCATTTTTTGCACTGGAACGCCTATGTTGCATGTCATTAGCGCAAGGTAGGTTTTCACGTACAATAAATGACTCAAACTCCATAACTTTTGGTGCTAGACAGGTCTGGCGTCAAAGTATAAATATGGAGTTAAGTTTGTGTTGAATTTACATAAAAAAATGACGCAAATCCTGCGCAAACAGAGTATAAATATGGGCCTAAGTGTCTATAGAGTTTTTACTAACCTCGTCATTTTCGCTGCACTCGGCGGCTGCTCTGATATCTTGAGAGACACATAGGTCCATCTGTACATAGCCTCAGGAACAGGGTTCCCCTGAAAGCCCATATCTTCATAGACTGGCGAGTTCAGAGGTGCTATAGATTCTTTATCATCTTCAGTGTTGATGAAGTTGATTCCAACATTTAATTCACTGTTCGAGGCGTCGCTACTGCTGCTGTCAGCCTTAATTGGGGATATCAGCTGAGGTAAATCCTTGAGGCTGAGCTTTTCAAGCCGGTGGCAGAGGTCTTCTTGAAATCCTGTGACATTGGAATCCCCATCTTTAGGGACATCCTGCTGTGCGTTCTCATCCATTACAGCCGGTGTTAGGGTACAATAATATCTATTGATCGTGTTCAGGTCACCTGAGGAGGACGCCTTTTTGGTGAGGGGGTTGTAGCTCTTCATAAAGACCTGCCAATCTATTTCAGCTAAGGGCGCCAAGGTTTGGCATGGGTCGCTTAGGAGGCTCCTTATATGTAATCTATGATTCAAAAGGACGTACTCCTTGACAACACATCATGGTCACCTGCTCTCCATGGTGGCTCTGATTCGCTGAGGGTTACGCATAGCCACGCCAACGTGGCTAGGACCCTGGCATGTGACTAACACGCAATCACATGATGTCACAACCCATCTGACCCACCAACACCTACGTCAGGTCCGAGGTGGGCTTTACATCTTCATCATTGGATTCTTCCTCCAGTGGCCACTCCCTAGTGATGGCAAACCCATCAGGGACATACTCTAGTACCATCCTTGCTCCCATGCCCACTCACCCAAGAGGGTGGGAGTCTCCTTCACAGGAGGCACCTCCGCCCCAGCCCCTGCTACCCTGGCTGGCCTGAGTGAGGAGGCTATTGACCTTTTGCGGAGCATCTCTGTGGGTCAGACTACCATTGTGAGTGCCATTCAGTGATTGGCCTGCCTACTTCAGCAGACAAATGCTTTCCTGGAAGACATTCATAGTGTCATCTCTGGCCTACAGAGATCTTTCAGGATCTGGCCTCCTCTCTGATGGCAGCCAGTCACCCACGACTGTCTGCCCCCCCACCTCCCTCTTCCAAATCCAAATCCCCCATTCACCTACCTATCCCAGGCACACAGACAGATCAGCATGCACCCACCCCAACACACAAAAGAAGCACACATAAACACAAATATCACAAGACACACTGGCATACAAGCACTCACATCAGTCACCACTTCCCCAGACATCCACACCTCCCCCACCAGCCCACACACTACATCCAGCATTCCCACAGACACCACCACAACAGGCAGTGACACATCAACCACACCTACCATACCTGCAGACACCACCCCAACAGACACAGAGACATCCACCACATCCACCATACACGCAAACACCATCCAATGGGCACACCGACATCCACCAAATCTACCATACCTTCAGACACCACCCCAACACACACAGACACATCCACCACTACAAGCATACCTGCAGACACTACCCCAACATATACACATAAACGCACCACTCCCAATATCACCCAGGACCTCCACCTCCCAGCCCTCCAAGACATGCAAATGCATACACTCACACACGCAACATACACCACCCAAACAGAAGCATACCTCACACATGCACACACCCAAGACAACCTCCAAATCCCCACCCGAATCTGATGACCATCCCTGTGCTCCTAAGGAAAGTTTTTTTTAACCTTGCCCTTTCCTCTATTCCCGCCGCCCCCTCCCAAACCCAAGAGGCCCGACCCACATCCCAGCCCATCC
This sequence comes from Pleurodeles waltl, assembly GCF_031143425.1. Lineage (NCBI taxonomy): Eukaryota > Metazoa > Chordata > Amphibia > Caudata > Salamandridae > Pleurodeles > Pleurodeles waltl. The sequence goes on from NC_090444.1 coordinate 917,248,478, forward strand.
CTTCCACCTCCAAGATCTCCCTTGTCACACCTGCCTCCCCTGCAACCACCCATACCCCCCAAGAAGAAGACCAGCCCTCCTAAGAAAGAGTCCTCCCCTTCCAAACCTGCCCATCCCATATCGGCCCCCCCCCCCCCAGGATGATCCCTGGAGTGCCTGCCTGCCCACTTGATGCCCCTTCCTGTGGAGGTCCCCTGGCAGTAGTACGAGTCACGTGCTGGCACAGTACTGTGCACTTTAAAGACTGATGGGTATGGCCAAAGGCCATCGACATTTCCAATTTTCTATATTATAAACCCAAACAGTTGTTTGTTTGGGTACACATTTGTCCTGCAATTCCTTTTCTACCTTTTTGTTGTTCTGAGTAACTTGTGCTGCATACCTACAGGTTTGTGTGTTTCAGCCTGCTTGCTGCTCCATTTGATGTTGTTTGCAATATCTATCTTTGTTGGCAGTGCTGATGCCGCCCAAGACTAAGGTATATTTTAACTGTGTGGATATGTGCATGTAAATGCAATTGTGTTGTCATTGAATTGTGTTCTGTTTGGTACTGTAATTACTTCATCTTGTGATGTCCAATGTAAGCATGTATGGTGTTAGACCTGTCCCCCTGGTACGGATTGTACATTCATCTTATGTGTGGGAGTTTGAGTTGTGTTTGTGCAGGCATGAAGGGTGTTCAATTGTGCTAGCTTCCCTTGTATTTGACTGTGCATGTGTCCATTTTGATGTGTGTACCTTGCAGCTACTTCATCTAAAAATCAGACCCATGCAGTTGCTGTTGTATGTGTTTTCGTGTCTCGCACTTCTACATTGTGCAGGTAGTCATGTCACTTGGCTCCAGTATTGTTTGTCCCTGAGATTCCTGAGGACCATTTCCTGTGCCAATGTTGTTATTGGGGCATTGTGAGGCATTGTTACCCCCATTTTTGGCCTGTTTGTGAGTGTTTGTCAGTGTGTTTTTACTGTCTCACTGGGATCCTTCTAGCCAGGACCCCAGTGCTCATAGTTAAAACCTTATTTGTCAGTGTGTTTTGCCTGTCTCACTGGGATCCTGCTAGCCAGGACCCCAGTGCTCATAGTTTGTGGCCTATGGGTGTTGTCAGTATGCTTAACTGTGCCACTGACGTTCTGCTAACCAGAGCTCCAGTGCTTATTTTCTCTCTACTTACCAAATTTGTCACTATACTTTAGTGACTCCATATTCCAATTCTGATTGGCACACTTCACCCCCCTTATAAATCCCTAGTATATGGTACCTAGGTACCCAGGGCATTGGGGTTCCAGGAGATCCTTATGGACTGCAACATTTTGCTTGCCACCCATAAGGAGCTCATACAAACCTCTTATCAGCCACTGCAGCCTGAGTGAAATAGTGCACACATTATTTCACAGTCATTTTACACTGACCTAAGTAACTTATAAGCCACCTATATGTCTATGTCTAACCTTAATTTACTGAAGGCTAGATGCAAAGTAACTGTGTGTGAGGGCACCCATGCACTAGCAAAGGTGCCCCCACGCTGTCCAGGGCCAATTCCCTGGACTTCGGGAGTGCAGGGATAGCATTATACATGTGCACTACATATATGTCAATACATATATGTAGCTTCACAATGGTAACTCTAAATATGGCCATATGAGGAGTCTAAGATCATGGAAATTCCCCCCAATCCAAATCTGGTATTGGGGGCCAATCCCATGCACCCTGGGGGCTCCACCATGGATCCCCAGTACTGCCAAACCAGCTCTCTGAGGTTTCCACTGCAGCCCCAGCTGCTGCCACCTCACAGACAGGTTTCTGCCTTCCTGGGGACAGAGCAGCTCAATCCCAGGAAGACAGAACAATACATTTCCTTTGGAAGGAGGGTTTTACACCCTTTCCCTTTGGAAATAGTTGTTACAGGCTTGGGAGGGGTAGCCTTCCAGAGCCTCTGGAAATGCTTTGAAGGACACAAATGGAGCCCTGCTTGCATAAGCCACTCTACACCGGTTCAGGGACCACCAGTCCCTGCTCTGGCACGAAACTGGACAAAGGAAAGGGTAGTGACTACTCTCCTGTCCATCACCACCCCAACGGTGGTGCCCAGAGCTCCTCCAGAGTGTCCCTGGCATTAGCCATCTTGGATTCCAAGGTGTGAGGGCCCTCCGGAGACCTCTGAGTGGACAGTGCCAGCATGTGATGTCAGAGACCCTTCCTGATAGGTGCATATGTGGATAGGTAGCCAATCCCCCTCGCAGGGCTAGTTAGGGTCTCTCCTCTGGGTGTTTCCTCAGATTCAGTTTGCAAGATTCCTCCAGGACTCCTCTACATCTTCTGCTTCAGTTTTTGACGGTCACATCAACCACAGACTTCTCCAGGAACCACTGAACCTTCAACAAATATCCAGGATGACGCCTGTGACCTACAATTTCAGATCTAGCCAGCATTTGCAACAGTTTCCAAGGTGTGCACACTCTGAGGACTGCCTGCCTTCACCTTGCACCAGAAGAACCAAAGGAATCTTACATGGCGTGACGGAATCACTTCCCGGCTTCTACAGGCACCCTTCTGCAACAACAACTGGTACTCTCGGGACTCCTCTACTGACACCAGAGTGCTCCCTGGAACACAGGTGGTGGACCAAAATGACCCAGACTGTCCGCAGGCCCACCTGTCCAAATTTGGTGGAGGTAAGAGCCTGCCTCCCTGTGCTCCAACAGTACCCCTGTGCACAGCATCTTCTGCAGCTCCTTGGGCTTCTGTGCACATCTTCCAAGAATCCTGCATGCACAGCATAGCCCAGGTTCCCAGCACTCGATTCTGCCATGCATAGCTCTCTGAGCTGCTCTCCGGCGGCATGGGACCTTTCTGTGTAGTGCTGTTATGACCACACTTTGCATCTTCTTTGTCCCCATGTTCTGGGACTCCTGTGGGTGCTGCCTGGTCTTCTGAGGGCTCTCTGAAGTGCTGAGAGCTCCTCTGTCACCTTAGTCCGAGTTGAGACCCCCAGGTCCCTCCTGGGTCCAGGCAGCTCTTTTTTGATGCAAACCGTGTACTTGCTTGAACCAAGGCTTGTTGGCGGAATCCAGTGATGCAAACAGCCTGCATCCAACAACTCGACGTGGGATATCTCCTACACCAAGCAGGAACCGGCAGCCATCTTCCTTGGTGCTCTTCTGTACTTTTCTTCTGACCGGAGAATCCACTTTTGCACCTTCTTCTAGGTTGGCAGGGGCTCCTGTCCTTCATGGACTCTTCTTCAACTTCTGGACTTGGTCTCCTCTCTCCACAGGTCTTGAGGTCCAGGAATCCATTGGTTGTTGCTTGCAGTACTGCTTGGTTTTTGCAAAAGCTCTTATCAAGCATAGTAGTGTGTCCTGAGGAAACTTGCTGTACTTTACTCCTGCTTTTCTGGGCTCTGTGGTGGGGTACTTTACTTACCTTTGGTGTTTTCCTACACTCCCAGCGCCCCTCTACACACTACACTTGCCTAGGGGGGAATTCGTTATTCTCATTCCACTATTTTAGTATATGGTTTGTGTTGCCCCCTAGACTCATTGCAATCTATTGTATTTTCCACTGCTTGCACTATTCTATGACTGTTTGCTTACCTGATTTTGGTTACTAGTGTATATTGTGTATAATACTTACCTCCAGAAGGAGTATTGCCTCTAAGATATTTTTGGCCTTGTGTCACTAAAATAAAGTACCTTTATTTTTGGTAACACTAAGTATTGTCTTTTATTGTGCATAAGTACTGAGTAACTATAGTGGTATTGCAGGAGCTTTGCATGTCTCCTAGTTCAGCCTAAGCTACTCTGCTACAGCTACCTCGAGACATCCTAAGCTGCTAGAACACTGCCTACATTTCACTAATAAGGGATAAATAAACCTGGTGTAAGGTGTAAGTACCTTAAGTACTATTGGAAATGGCCTTTCTGCAGGGTCACCCCCAAACCTTTTGCCTTCCCCCTTCTCTTTTTCTGACCTCATTTTTGCTGGCTTTAGGACTCTGCCCATTTTACCACTGCTAATCAGTGCTAAAGTGCAAATGTTCTCTCTTTAAAACATGGTGACATTGGCTCATACCCATTAGGCTTATTTAATTTACTTGCAAGTCCCTAGTCAAGTGCACTACATTTGCCCAGGGCCTGTCAATTAAATGCTATTATTGGACTGCAGCACTGGTTGTGCCACCCACATAAGTAGTCCCCTAACCATGTCTCAGGCCTGCCCTTGCAGTGCCTGTGTGTGCAGTTTAACTGCCACTTCGACTTGGCATTTAAACGTACTTCCCAAGCCTTAAAATCCCCTTTTTCAACATATAAGTCACCCCTAAGGTAGGTCTTAGGTAGCCCATAGGGCAGGGTGCTAGGTAGGTAGAAGGCACGACATGAGCCTATGTGTTCTATATGTACTGGTAGGGTAAAACTCCTAAATTTGTTTTTACACTGCTGTGAGGCCTGCTCCGTTCATGGGATAGCATAAGGGCTACCCTCATACACTGTTTGAGTGGTAGATCCTGATATGAAAGGAGTAGGCAGTTCATATTTAGTATGGCCAGAATGGTGATACAAAATCGTACTTAATGGTGAAGTTGGATTTTATATTACTATTTTAGAAATGCTACTTTTAGAAAGTGATCATTTCTCTACACTTAAATCCTTCTGTGCCTTCCAATCCACATCTGGCTAGGTTTAATTGACAGCTCCCTTGTGCATTCACTTAGACAAACCCCAAACACAGGCTGTTCAGTCACACTTGCACACATCTGCATATTGAATGGGTCTTCCTGGGCTGGGAGGGTAGAGGGCCTGACACTTACATGTCAAAGGACAGTAGCCTGCCCTCACAAAAAGGACTGCCACACCCTCTACTGGGACCATGGCAGGCAGGATGGAACTGAAAGGGGACCTTGTGCACTTCTAAGCCACTCTTTGAAGTCTCCCTCACTTCAAAGGCACATTTTGGTATTTAAGCAGGGTCTCTGACCCTACCAACTCAGACACTCTTGTCACAGACACTTCCTGGAGAAGAGAACCTGAACCTGGACCAGAACCTGCAAACTGCCCAGAAGAACTGCCCCTCTGCCCAAAGGACTCACCTGACTGCTTTCTGCTAAGTACTGCTGCCTTGTTGTTGCCCTGCTGCCCTTTGCTCTGGTTGTGCTGAGAAGTGCTCTCCAAGGGCTTGGATAGAGCTTGCCTCCTCTTCCCTGAAGTCTCAAGACCAAAAAGACTTCATTCATGCAAGAAGAACTCCTTGTGCTGCAGAAATTGATGCACAGCCGGCAGAAAACGATGCACAGCCAGCATCGTGGTGAAAAATTCACTGCACGCCGTATCGGAATGATGCAGCCCAACTTCGCAAGGAGAAGATCGACGCAGCAACAGCGTATCAACAGGAAATTCGACACAGGGTCCACTGGATCCACGCACAGCCAAGCCGGAACGACGCAGCCCGACTTCCTGAGAGGAATCGTCACAGCACCTGCCGTGCAGTAGAATTTTCCATGCAACGCCCACCGGATCAATGCTGCCCCTGTGACTTCGGCCTGCCAGCAGCAGATTTCAACGCATCGTCCCTGGGGCATATGTAAACCTCACAAACTGAAGATTATCCAAGACCGAACGCCGGAAATCAATGCAAAGCCTTCCCTGCGTGGAAAATAAATGACGCATCGCCCTGTGTGGCCCAAGAAATCGACACACACCTTCCTGTTTTCCACACATCTCCTCCTCTGCGGTTCCTTGCGGAGAGTTTGAACGCAAACCAGGTACTTTGTGCTTGCAAGAGACATTTGTTGCTTTTAAGAGACTAAATACACTTTATATCCTTTTTACAGTGATATTTCCAAATACACTGATTGCATTTTAATAATTTTGACCTGCATTTTATCAGATAAATATTATATATTTTTGTAAACACTATGTGGTGTATTTTTGTGGTGTTCTACTGTGTTATTGAATGATTTATTGCACAAATACTTTACACATTGCCTTCTAAGTTAAGCCTGACTACTCAGTGCCAAGCTACCAGAGGGTGGGCACAGGATAATTTGTATGGTGTGTGACTTACCCTGACTAGAGTGAGGGTCCTTGGACAGGGGGCAACCTGACTGCCAACCAAAGACCCCATTTCTAACAACTTCCATTTCATGATTGACAAATTGGACACCATTATCAGAGACTCTGTACTCCGGAAACCCTTCTCTCTTAAAAATATGTTGAGAAATTGTATAGCATTGCCTGCTATGGGATTATGAAAAAAACGAACCTAAGGCCATTTGCTATGGTAAACAAATGCTTAGTGCAACTGATATGGAAGAAAATGGAAAGGTCCCACCATGTCAACCTCAACTTTCATCCAAGCTTTCTCAGGCACAGGTATAGATTGTAAGGGTGGTGTCACGACTCTGCTCTGCTACACACCTATTAACCACCATTTCCAAATTTCTGTCCATAGAGGGCCATCAATAATGCGCTCTCACCCATCTCTTTGTAATGGTTGAGCCTAAATGCCCTTCATATACATGATTTACCAACATAGTACGAATGTCGTATGGGGGAACACATTTATCATTCCTCAACACAACTCCATCCTCTATAGATAATTCTTCACAGACTTTTGAGTAGGGTTGAATTTCAGTGTTTAAACACCTTTCCTCAGGCCAACCATTGACAATATAATCCTTAACTCTGCTCAACAGAACATCCTTACTGTCTACAGATTTCCAAACTGCTTCAGAACACACCTTAGACTCATCTACATCTTTCGCTGCTATAAAACAATCTTCCTTGTCATCCTCTAAATCAATAACATCCTGTTCAGAAATAGGTAATCGTGAGAAGAAATCTGCTGTGAAATTTTCCTTTCCTGGAATGTATTTTACTTGGAAATGATAATGTAACAATTTCACAGTGAGATGTGCAATGCGTGGAGTAGTGTAGTTAACCTTATCACCACTCAGAATATACACCAAAGGCTTATGGTCAGTTTGTATTACATAATCCCTTCCCCAGACGTAACTCCTGAACTTCTCACTCGTCAGTAACAAGCAAGTAATTCCTTCTCAATCACAGAGTAACTGAGCTCAGGGTCACGCAATATCTTGAAGCATAACTAATGATTTTTTCATCTTCATTGGAACCCTCAGACAAAACTGCTCCCAAACCATATTTACTGGCATCCACTGTGATGATACACAATCTGCCGGGGTCATATGGACTCAATGTCCTAGCATTAGTCAATTCCTGTTTGACATTGTCAAATGTGTTTTGACACTCACCATCCCACACAAAAGGAACTTGGGGCCAGATGTAGGAAGGAAGCAATTTGCGAGTTGCAAATTGCGAGTCCTTCCGACTCGCAATTTGCAACTCGCAAATTGCTATGCAGTACGGTGTCTCAGACACCGACTGCAACTCGCTATGGGGTCGCAATGACCCACCTCATGAATATTCATGAGGTGGGTCGCAAATTGCGGCCCCATAGCGAGTATAGGCACTCGCTAACATGGAGGCCTGCTGTAGTCAGCAGGCCTCCATGTTAGCGACCTGCTTTTCAATAAAGCAGTTTTTTTTTTTTTTTTAAATGTAGCCCGTTTTCCCTAAGGGAAAACGAGCTGCATTTCAAAAAATCCGAAACCTTTTGTTTCGGTTTTTTCAGGGCAGGGAGTGGTCCCTTGGACCACTCCCTGCCCTGAAAAAATATTTTGGGGTCCATTCACAAAGGGGAAGGGGTCCCATGGGGACCCCTTCCCGTTTGCGAATGGGTTACCATCCACTTCAAGTGCATGGTAACTGCGACTCCATTTGCGACCGCATAAGCGGTCACAAATGGAATTGCATACCATTGCGAATCGCAAATAGGAAGGGAACACCCCTTCCTATTTGCGATTCGGAAATGCATTTTGCGAGTCGGTAACGACTCGCAAAATGCATTTCTGCATAGGAAACACGCATTTGCGAGTCGCAAACGGCAAATTTTGCCGTTTGCGACTCGCAAAGTGCTTCCTACATCTGGCCCCTTGTTCTTTAGCATAGTAGACAAAACTTTCATCTTGGTGGCATACGCAGGAATGAATCTGGCATAATATTCACACATACCAATGAACAAACGTAATTCATCTTTGTTTCTGGGATTGGGGGCATCTTTCACAGACTTAACTAAGTCTGACTGAGGTTCTATTCCTTTGCTTGACACACAGTGTCCCAAAAATTAAATTTATTTTTTCCAAAATTCACATTTCTCCTTTTTCACAATGGCATCATTGGTTTGAAAAATATTTAAAACTGTTCTAATGGTCTTATCATGGTCCTCTAGACACTTAGCATAAATCAAGACATCTTCTTGAAAAGTTAAAACACCATTGACATTTTCTAACAACTTGGGCATTATACATTGAAAAACAGAGGCCGCAGATGCCAAGCCAAACGGCATCCTACAAAATCAGAAGGTGCCAAACGATTAATTAAAAGCTGTATAATGGCGAGATTCTTCATCCAACACCACTTGGTGGTAAGCTGACGCAAGATCAATTATTGAAAACCACACTGCACCTTTGGGCTCTTCTAGAAGATTGCTACTCTTGGGTAGACTATGTGAGTCCACCCATATTTTTTTGTTGAGACTCCTCAAACCGACACACAAACGCTTGTCCCCATTTTGTTTCTGGGCGACAACTAATGGCGAAAGCCACAAACTAGATTCAATGGGTTCTATCACTCCATTTTTTTTAAGCTTGTTCAGTTCAAATTTGAGATCATCTCTCAAACTGAATGGAGCAGACCTTATTTTATGTTTTACAGGAATGGCATTTTCTTTTATTTTTATCCTGTGTCTGAAATCGACAATTTTTCCTAACCCTTCTGCAAAGACACTGGGAAACTCACTCTCAAAGGGAATCACATCCATGAAATCTTTTACTACCAGAACGTAGGCCCAAGTTTAAATATCATGCCAAACAAACCTTGGTGAAATCACCCCTAAATGTTCAAACCCTTCAATGCCACATAAATCTTGCCTTGAATCTTGCGCCCTTTAAACTCTAAACAGTCTTCATAGGAGACAGAAGCCCTGTGTGGGGTATGCAACTTCCTATCACCCCAGGTGTTATGAAATGCATCTGATTAAATCATTGTAATGCATGCACCAGAATCAACCAACAAATGTAAAGTTTTATCTCCCACAATAATATCCAAATAGGGATCCATACACTCACTTTTATCACCACTAACAATCTGACCATCCGTGATAACCACAATCACATCCTGTATTGCTTTAGCCATAAGTTCATCTCTGCTTGTATCATCCTCGTCCCCCACACTACTTATTTTTGTTTGCCTACTTAGTGTAGATTGACATACCATGGCAAAGTGACCAACTGAACCACACTTCCTACACAAAACGTTATTTGCTGGACAACTTCTGCCTTCTCTGCTGTGTGGTGCATTATCACACCTCAAACATATGTTATTGCTCTTAAAAAAAACTGCTTTTTTTATTTCTTTTGCTCACTTCTGTTTGTGCCTCCTGACTTTGTAAAATATTTGACTGCATTAGCATGACCGTTGTCCTTTACAGCGGTACTAGCATTGAGTTCTTTCAGTGATATTTGTGCCAGTTCAATGCTCTTAGCAACTTTAATGACCTCCTCCAAGGTTGGATTACCCATGCTGAAGAGCTTTTGTTGAATGGGTTTATCTGCTCAATGACCAATACTCCATTATCAATATGTCCTGAAAATCTCGAAACTCACATTGCGAAGATAGCTTCCTAAGTGCACTAATGTACACATCAACATCTTCATTATGCATTAGTGTACGTTTGAAGAATTTATGCCTAAAAACCACTAAACTAAGTAGGATATCAAACCTCGTAGCTAATTTTTTACTAGTCACTTGATAGTCATCCAATTCTTCTTAATTTTGTACTAAATCAGGTAGATGTTTAAAAATAAAGAATGTAGTAACAAACATTTATTTATTTCCAGTCTGAAACAAGCCGCACCAATAGCTTCAAGGTATGTTTTGAATCCATCAAACCATTGCTTCCGAGTGATGGAAGACGTACTGGGTGTCTCTAAAAATAGAGGTGGTGCGTTTACAGACTGCTTAGTTGACAAAACTTAAACATTACAAAAATGTGTTTCAAATTACACAACTTTACTCAAAATAATTTAATGTATACAAGATGTGCGTATCACCCCTGTGGTACACTTGTGGTCAGTAATACAAGGTGTGCGTATCACCGCTATGATACACTTCTGGGCTGTAAGAAGTCCTGAGTGATTCCCACTTGCATGACAGAGAAAGCTATATAACACTAAGGACACACAAACTCTATTACTTGTCACATATGTGGTTGAAAATAGCCAACGTTAAAAATAGAAATCGATAGCTACACATTAGTTGTATCACAGGTGTTCCACAATATGCGTTTAATACCCTTCCAAGCCTGTGCATGTGTTCCACTAAACGTGTTTAATGAAGCGTAGAAGATGGGGGCAGCAACCGCTCCTAATGGGAATGAGTCAAGGTTGTGGACCCACGCGCCGAAATGCACATACGCAAGCTGTTTAACAGGATCCTTCCCTACTGCACAGACGACAATTTCACTGGGCCCACAAAAACAATGCTCAAAATGACAAGAAATATCGTGAAGGGCAAACATGGCTCGATCTCCCCTCAACCAAACACGAGCATCAGCAGCAAAAAGTGAGGAACGCTGGCACAAAGGTGAGAACAAGAATCACTGGAACAACAGTTTACCGCGTGGGTCGCTGGAAGTGGTTTCGCTTGTCGCCAAAACTCCAATGTTATGACCTACCGCAGAGACACACGGAAGCCAAGGATTGCGTCTTCGTGAGTATTAATTCTGTTTAACTTCATCAAAGAAAACCACTGCTGTGCCCTCTGCCTGATGCGCTCCAGCTGATCTAGTTGGAACATACCAGAAGCACCACAGCAACAGAACACATGAACATAACAATCTTCTCTTGGAACTTGCAGGTTCTTTGTACACTAGCTTCTGGCAGTGGTTGATAGCTCTCAAGCACTGCAAGTATTTATTTTCGCTAGATGAGAAGGAACTCACTCACTATTGAGCTCTATGACACCCCCAGCCTCAGGCGTTGGTGCAATTGCCTATAGTGTGTTGCTGTAAAGTCCCTAATGTCCAACTCTATCTTATGTAGGATAAAACTAAAACCCAAGCACCAATCACATCAAACAACTGGTTATGTTTAGACATTCAGATTATCTAAACTCATGAGAAAGTCCTTTACTTTCATGTGTATCCAAAATCATTCCATTATATGTTCCTATAATTGTAAAAAGACTTCAGGAGAGTCTCCACTTTTTTAGGAACAATCCTTTATTCATGATCCACAAACTTCTCCAATAAGTAGCCAATGCGTTTCGTCCCTTTCAAGGACTTCTTCAAGGCTCCTAAATGCATGTCCTCAGCAGTCTCATATCTCTGTTTGCATCCAGCACAAATACCTCCAAGATCTCCAAATATTTATGAGATCAAACATCAAAGGAGGATTATCCACTAAAAGTGTGCATCTTGTGGATAATCCTCCTTTAATGTTTGATACACATCAAAGTTAAATATGTAGGACTTTCTCATGCATTTTTATAATCTGGACATCTAAACATAACCAGTTGGTTGATGTGATTGGTGCTTGGGTTTTTGTTTTATTGTATGTCAGGGCAGATGCCTGAACCAAGGGCTGAAAAGGACTGACCCCTTTCCCAGTGCACCCACACAAAGTACAAATGTTCCTACAGTGACAGGTGCAGTGGGTCTATGCCCCAGTCCTTTGTCCATCTTATGTAGGCCCTGACTCTATCTTGACTAGAAGAGGTCACCATCTTCACTCTCTCACGCAATAGGAGTCACCATCTTTCCCAATTTATGCAGAATCATTGCCATGCCTGCCATTCAACATAGATGTTGTCTGATCATATCTTTTTAAGAACTGTGAAAGCATCAATCCATTCAATTAATGACACAGATACAACCATCAATGTGACATTTGTCTGGTATAATGTCTACTTTTCACTTTGTCTAGGATAATTAAGAACACATACAGACATATAGACAAAAAGTGTTAACTGAATTGCCATGTTTTTACCTTATATGTTTATGAGGAAACATCTAGGATGCATACATTGATGCACATATTCTATGTCAGACATTCTTAAACTTATGTCAGAAATTCCAACTTCTGATAAATGTTAGTATATTGTCATAGTTTGGACTCTTGCTCTAGGCAAGACTGCTTGTTAAAGGATGACAGTACTTTTGCTTGTAGGCGACTATGCCTATCCTACAACAATTCGCAACTGTTGTCCCAACCTTACCGGCTCACTAGCAGCACCTCACCAGAAACACAATAGTGAAAAGTGATTTGTGGCAGCCTTTATACATGGACTCTAAAATAAGACATCTCAGGGAGTGTCGTGGTTAAACGGAGATTACCCCTTTCTCACAGATATATCATGTCTCATAGAAACACAGGCAATGACAAAGATGCAGTAAAGTTTCAAATAGTTTTTATTTAACACTACTGCAGTTTGCGATAGGTTGCATGGGCTGCAATGATTAGGATAATGAATAATGCAAGAAACAGAATTGTGAAGACGAGATTCATTATTACAAAGACCCCCACCATCTTGCAATGCATGTAAAAGACATGCAAAATGTAATATGCCCTAAGACCCTAATGTGATAGGCCTAACCTCTTACCTAAAGGAGATCTGGGTTTGCTAAACCTAATCTGCCAATGCCATATCCATGAGAGGAGCCCCCAACCCTTGTTACCTTGGAATGAGGTCTCTATCTCAGACTCCACGGGTACACGAAGACCGGGTCAGCATCAAGACGATGTGCAGCATCAATATCAGCGATGGTGGCGATGCCCTCTGGTCGGACTCCCTCTGATTATCTGTCTAAAGTGCGATGTATTTATACAGAGCTACCAGGACCCCTGACGTAGGTGTGTTCCCAAACAATAGATAACAGATATGCTTGGGACGGCAATTATTATAAACAATCCCCCGAAAGTATAGAGAGGGAAAATCCCTAAGTGTGAACACCTACTGTTTGTTTGTCTTTATTGCTTGATCTTGACGCCTTAGCGCAGTGGCACTGATAATGCAAAGCATAACAAGTGGCCTGACTATAAACAAGGCAGCCATCTTAGATGAATTAAATAATTAAATGGTCTAAGACAGAGCAAGCCAAGTAGGTTAAAAGCCACTAGGTGATGGGAGCATGAGTCTGCAAGCCAACAGCTGATCTAACTCCTGTTATCCCATTAAAACAAACTAGGATTCACTACAATACAAGGGCTATTACTTGACCACCCATCAGGAGAGGTTCATCATTTAAATAATTGCCTGAGATTCTACCAGAGACGGTTTCACCTAATGCTTTCACACTTTGCACTTTGTGGATGCTACATGTCACCTGAAGCAGATAGTGAGGAGTCCCAGAAGAAGACCGACTGACTGCTACCATGGTGTGTGTTAGCCTTTCTCTCTAAACACTGTCTTCACACCTCTGCTGATAATGACAGGCTTTGCTGTCCACAAGGTATGTAGTTCACCCCCCTTAGAAACTCTAGACTGGATGTTGCTCTGCCTTCCATGCCCTCATAGTAGAGCGCAAAGTTATAGACGTAAGAGGGTTAGATTCTAGATGACATTTTAACAATGCTATAAATGTGTAACTTATTATCATTCTTTATAACATGTCTTCTTGCTATTTCTGTAATATTCTGTGTAGTTTTAGACGTACCGAGTAACAGATTATTCCTATCATAATAAATACTTTTAACTTAAAAGTGTTCATTCTTCTTGATACAGTATGTGTGATCCTGTGACTAATGAAATAAGGTTTGTTTCTGTTTCTACTATGTCCCTGGTCTCTTTGTGGGATTGTTAGTAACTCAAGAGCAATACTTCGATGTCAATTACACATTGAATAGTATCTTGCGGGGCTACAATAACTTGCCTTTCACATTCATTGCTGGTGCATAGCACAAAGTTTACCATTGTCACACGTGGGTGGGAAAGCTCAACTTACAGGGTTATACCACAGATGTAACTCACACAACACTGTGGGACACCTCAGTGCCCTCAGACCTCACTGTTGGCACAGCAGTGCAGGGGTCTCTACATATTACAGCAGCCTAGGCTCCATTGTAATCCCCTCTTCTTCAAAGCGGCATCTTCCTCATGCAAAGTCACTCTTGGTGTTCCTACTGATCAGCCTGTCTGCTCTTTCCCTTAATATAAGGTCCTAGTACCACCTCCTGGAAGACATTTTGGGTTTTCTAAGGTTGGTGGGCCCAACCCAGGCAAGGTAGTTTGCAGTAGTTACCCTAACTCTTGAGCTCAAAGTAATCTCCTGGTTGTCACTGTTTGGGGCCCACAGTCGTCTGGTGAGAAAATCTTGTTACAATGCCTGGAAGTTTCTGTCCCATCATTAAACCCAATTTGCTACAGTCCTTATATATCCCAGCAGCACAGTTCTGTGACTAGTTCTGATCAGTTCTTGTCATTTTCATGCAAAGCATCCAGCATGGACTTTGTCTCAGGTGTAAGCAGGGAGATGGGGGAGCTGGTAGCCTCCAGTCAAAAGTAACCCAAAACAAGAGCACAAACGCTTTCATAAAATCTGACCCTACCTTTTTTAAATGAAACTTAGCCAACACAAACTGAAAATACTACTTAGATCTGCCACACATTTCCTTCTACTGGTTCCTAACATCAAACAAGATAGTTGGGGGAAATCATTTTCTTACCTTGTTGTCAACGCTTGGAATGACCTTCCTTTGGACATCTATAGCACCAAGAAACATATGACTTTGATTATTCGAATGTTCTCATGCTCATCCAAGTCATTACATATGTCAGAATCCAGCCCTCGCCTTCACGGTTATTGCACCATTCTCCTGTGTATGCATGCAATCCCTGAGGAATCGACCTCATCATCTCGCCATAGGAAACCCGGATTAACAGACCCCTGAACGCACCTCAGTGTCTAATTCTTTAACCTTGAGACCTCTGCCTCATCATGGTACTGTGGGCACATGTGCCAGTGCTGTTACACTGTGAACATGTGCATTTCTTCTATTTGGGTTTTAGGCTGGTATGTTCTTGGCCAGCTCTTCTGTACTTGTTGAGTGAAAGCACGAGATCTCACAATATCTCGCCAGACCATCCAAGATCTTGCAAGATCACTCAGCCAATTTAGGTAGGGCTTGGGCATAAAATCCAACACACCATTTTGTCCGTTGACAGTGATTGAGAGGCTTGAAGGAGCTGAGTTTCTATATCTGTCTTCGGATATAGTAATTAAATCACCCTCGCCACTGGCTGTATGGTCCTTTGTTCATCGTCGAAGGGAAACTAAATCAATCACCTCTTTTTAAATAAATCATTAAAGACTTTAAATTCATTCAATAACGAGAGTAAGGATGAGGTAACAAGTTTTATTTTTAGAGCTTTTAGTCTTTCATCTATTTATTTATTAGGCATTTAGCTTTAAATTTCAGCCTTAAAAGTTAATATAATCCATCAATCAATATTTGATTGTAAAATAGAACAAAATTATCTTTACGGTCACAGTCAAAATAGTAATAATAAAACAAGTGTGTTCCATAAAGGAAACTCCCTATTCTAAATACATTTGTTAGTAATGCAGAACATGTGTCAGTTCAGAAAGCCAGGGAAGAGTTCTAATAAGAAAGAGAGATCAATGCATGAGTATAAATTCGTTGGAAATCAGACTGGAAATTATTTGCAGTCATAAATCAGCTGACATATAGAATTAGGCTAAACAAGCTCTCATGTAGAGAAGTCTAGAAGAACAAAGATGAGTATCCAGCCAGAATGTCAGAGAAGGAATCCTCCCTAACCTAGGAATACGCACTAATATAAACACATAAATTCTATGTTGCAACATAATTTTTTTTTGCCGTCTTCATACACCAATAGAAAATCAGAAACTCTTGGAAATAAGTAAACTCCCCATTTTCTCATCAGATAAAATAGACTTTCATACATGTATCCTTAGAAAGTTACAATGTGGTCCAAAAACTGCTTCCCATTAATCATCATTCCTGTTGTTCTCATCCCCTCCTGGTGAGAACCTTACTATCAGTTGTCTAATATAAAGCAAGTGTCTATTTACTAGGAAACAGTAGGCTTCTGAAGTTGTAACATCTGTAGCAAGGAGAAGAAAAATGTCTTGCCCAAACAACTGTTCAATGTGAAAACAGGCCTTTCGGTGTTATTGCCTTATTTTTATTTAAAATGGCATCAAAAGATAGGCTAACTTAATTCAGTTCCTTATTCATAGGTGGGCCTACCAAATTTAGGTATGGCTACCTACTACAAATTTAGCATTTAGCTTATGTTTGATTCAAATGGAAGCTTGTGCATGAATTAATAAACATGCTTGAAAATCAGATACAATTTGAGGCAGCAGTTTCCCCCCTGTGGTGGTTGGAAAACCATGACAATTTCTTCACAAATGAATCTTCAAAGTGCATTGTCATTTTCAGTTGATTCATTCTTTTTATTTCTAAGGGTTTCAATGTCGTTCAACTACTTATACTCTATATTCTTTATTTCTTCAATTTCTAACTCTCCTCCAAATTGTCTCTTTCTTTCTATGTCCTTCTTGTTAGTTAAATACCATCTAAAACCTTAATATAAAGCGTATACGGTTATCAAGCAAATACCAATGATTAGTACGACCCTAAAAAATCCTCTTCTCGCTGTTGCAAACCAATTGTCAATGGTTGAAACCCCTTTACCTAATCCCTCTCCCTAAAACACTAGAGGTTTCTAAAGGTTCTAATTCACATTTCAAATCAGAAATCTTCTTTGCAAATGCTTCTTTCTTTCTTCTCCCATCAGGGTTATACGAGCAGGAATGTTGAGATTTCAGAATTTTGCAGACTCTGTCGTTCTGTGCAAACAAAATAAAGCAAATCAACCATGCAATACCATTGATCTAATAGCCTCTAATTCTGAGTAAACTGCTAGCAAGGCACCAGATGTAATAGCAGCTAATTTATGTACTGCTATTGATAGCTTTCCAATTTTCTCATAATTTAAGACTACTACGACAGGTGGAATTATAGCTCCACCACTATCTCCCACTAATTGTGTTCCATCATTTGTACTATGTGAATTCCCATCATTTTTACTATGTTGATGTCTATGGGTGGTATCGTTATTAAAGCAGCTCTGCTATTTACATGATACAACTTAGGAAACAGCACAGCTCAATAGCAAACACCATCCCAATCAGCTGGCAATTGCAAATAAGCATCTTGTCCACGCACATAATTAACTCCAGGAAATAGTGCCTGTTCCCCCATTAATATTTGAATAGGTATTCCTAAAACTTCAAAAGTGTGTTCACAATTACTAATTCAAACCTGTTTTTTTCTAACCTTGTTCCTCCTTTTGTAAACCCACAATTTCCCTTTTTGTCTAAAGTCTCATTTCAATGTTGGACAAATCATTTACTTTTTATATTCCTCCCCCTGCTTCTTCCAAACAATCCTTAAAACATTTTCTTCTTTATTTTCACTATAGACAATTTGATCTCTCCTTTCCTCTATTGTTAATATGAATGTCTTCTTTAATGGTGTAATCAAACAGGTTAGGTTCTTTTCATATGCCTTAACAGTGTCTGTGATTGTGGGCTACCTAAGTAAATACCATATGATGAGAATGGGACTGATGTCCCAGACTGATTGGTCCTCCTAACGAAAAAATACTTCTGTATCCATGTCTGTATTATCACCACACAGGTCGGGCATGTATCCCCTTTTTGATGCATGCTTACCAGAGGACGGTAGATGGCACAGGATGCAAGAAACAGTCATGACAATGTTTTTAATGTACTATCAACACAAACAATGACACATTTTGGTTTTTGGTTTTGATTGTTACTGTTACTCAATGAAAAACTCAATGAAGGAAACTCTTAAAAAAAACAAAAAAAAAATAAAGAAATACCATGCAATTTCCATATCTTCAGACTGTGACTAAGTGCTCATTCTTTTCTGAAGGGGAATTTTAGAAAGACTCATATCTTAGCCGGAAAAATAATTTACAAAACATTCCCGTCTATAAAATATACTTAGCAAAATACTACAGATAATTGCCTAGACAATGGGATATGGTGATATGTCACTTATTCTACAGATGGCAAAGGTAAGTGTGCACAAACGTAGCAGTCCTTAGTATCTAAAGCTTGATTGTATTACTGAAATATTGTAAAATAAGCAATGGTCAAAAACAGACTCTCCAAGGGTAGGCGTCAAGATTTACCAGCTCTTCTTTGCGCCAATGACTCTGTACTGATGTCGTGGGCAGGGGTTGGGCTCGAAAAGCTTCTTAGCAAATTTGTCTCCTTCATGAGTAACTTTGGTTTGAAGTCGAACTCGATGTAGTCCCTGTATGGACCTGAAATCACATTGTATTGAGAGGGAAAAGTTAGCGGTGGTTCGAACATTTGCATACCTAGGCCTCTCTTTTGACAGCAAAAGTAATTGGTCACACCTTTGTGTAAGATTTGTGCACACCATGGAGGCTCTCTTTAGGTTTTTAAGGAAGCTGAGATCTAGGCCCCTGGACACTTTGCTAGCCATTTATGAGGCACAGTGCAGTTTGAGAGTTATCTCTGGAGCTAGTGTGTGGGGTTACAGGGATGTGTCAAAGCTTCAAGTGAAAGAAAATATCTTCTTGTGGAGGCTTTTCTCAATTCCCAATAGTGTCCCAAGTTATTTGTGTCAGACAGAACTAGGCATTTGCTCTCTGCAAGACCGTAGTGGGCTGGCCACAATAATGCTGTGCCACTTAATTTGGGCTAAAGATGAGACCTCTCTCAACCAGGAGATAATACAAGATTGCTGACTTTTACAGCAAGCCTACAGGAGCCCATGGATCAGATATGTGAAGGGTCTCCTGCTAGCTCTGGGTACAGACAAGTGTTTTTTTCACTATCAGGTCTGGCATTGGTATCTAGATGGCAGTTGAAGCAGGATCTTTTGAGGTTTGTTTTTAGCATCTAAAGTGTCGATCACAAGGGGCAAGAGGAGGATGGAGGAGTATCTCCTGCTAGTTTTCTCTGAGGGTTTGGAGCCTTATCTGCTATTTCCACTGGAACCTAATCAAAGCTTCTATCTCATGTGATTCAGGTTGGGTATAGCTCACTTTGTAGTAGCCTACTCGAGCAACGTGTATTCAGAGCCTGCTCTCGACCCCTGTCCCTGTGACTCTGATTCCCCTCAGTCTCTGCTGATTTTAACTTTTTCTGTACTTTATAATCTCTGCCTAGGAAAAAGTTTCTAATACTGTTGCTACAATGCTTAAATATCAGGAGGTGTAGACCTGCTTTATTTTATTTTCAGCTCTTACAGTCCGAACATTTATGTATGAGCATCTATACGTTTATTTTTGCTGCTGTTAAACATGAAGGCTTGGTGGGGAATTAATTTCTGCTTTATTGTTTATATATGAACTGTTTGATGAATTTTAATCGTTTTTGTGTTTTTTAAAAATTTAATTTTGTACGTTTTTTGTGGTTTTCAACTGAATAAAGAATTGATTGATTGATAACAGCTAATATAACAACTATGAGTGTGACAAGAATGACTATTCTACACTTAGCTTTGGCTAGGATACACGTTTGTCTACAGTGAGAATTTAGTAGAACAACAGCAGCAGGCAGATTCAGTATTCTATGTTGGCTTCTACTTGAGCAAATGTGCAAAACTACTTGATTGATCACTTGTAGTTATTGCTTTCAGCTTATATACAGAAATCTTGGTGAGGCATCCCTAGCCCTACTCCATCTTCTTCTAAATGTGTTAACCCTTCTCTTCTACGGCAAAATTGGTCTTAGGGACTTCTTAACTTTATTTCAATTTGTTTGTTAATTGTTTATTGTCAGTTTAATTTATTTAAGTCTCTTATTTCGTAGTTTTAAATACTTCCCATCTTTTGTCATCTCAATTATTTCAGTTATTAAATTCACTAAATAGTGCTTGTCAAGGTTTTTAACTGTAGTGTTTGTTTCAAAAATCTTACTTATTCAACTCTGTTTCTCAGTGTGGCATATCATGGAGTTTCAAATAAATCTGATATCAGTTCATTAGGATTTTGACCTGATAAATTTGGCATACTCTTTGCATAGTAAGCCCATTCAGGTGCATAATATTTCCGACAGGGCACCCTTGTTCTCTTGGATCTTCTTGGGGCCTGTTGATCTTCCTCTGTTTCGCTTACACAACTCAACTCTGTTTCTTCAACAATGGTTTGTGGTATTCGTTCAAGTGACACACTTGATCTACCCTGACTTTTACCAGTCGGCCATTACAATCTCTTTGGGGGTCTTTCTCTTCCCACACTTGTTCCTTCATCTGAGTCATTTGATTGCTCTTGTGATATTTCAAGTGATCTTTTATTTTCAGCTCTCATTTCTACCTCTTTGGTGTGTGTTCCCATGCCACTTTGCAATATTTCAGGAACTTGCATCAGAGAAAAATGTTGCTGCACTTCACTCCCCTCTGTTCCTTCTGGACATACAAGTACAGTTTGGCTCAAAGAACACTACTTCTTCGTATGGCACCTTACTCTCTGAGTGTGTGAAACATGCATCCAATTAGGTATCCCAGCGCATTTGACAGCATTGTTTGTAATCAGTATGACCTAGTAGAGGTCTTTCCACCTTTTGCATATGCTTCTTCACCAAAACCGAGTCACTGAGGTTAAGTGTGTGGCACTGCTCCTGATGCGGACTGGCAGTGATGGCTCCAACCTGGTGGGAAGCAGAATGCACCACATCAGTTACCCCTTTGCAGTCATTGAGTGTCATGTCATCTGTGATGTTTATAAGTGCATTGTGCAGGTACAGCATGCAATCTTTTAGCATGAACTATGAGGATTTCATGAGGTCCTAATAATGTCAGGAAAGTTTTGAAGACTCATCAAAACCAGCATTAAAGCATCTGGCCATTTTTAATGAAGTGAAAGCACAAACTTTGGCCAATTGAGATTTCAAATTTCCATGTTATTGCTCGACTGTCTCTGAAGCCTCAGGGCGATAGCTACATTGCAATCTCTGTTCCTTCTGAAGAGCCACACACAGCATGACTGGAATGAGTCCCTTGGCCTGAATCCAGACAAACTGGGAATCCAAACCTTAGAATGTGTTCTCCTAACAGTAGCTTAGCTGGAGTGAGGCCGTCATTCCTCCGCGTTGGGGAGGCTTCCACCCATCGGGAGAAAATGCACACTATAACCAGGATAAATCTCAGCCCATACAGGCATCTTGATAAAACCCAACTGCATCCTGTTAATGGGTCCTCTTGATCTTCCAATATCACTAAGTGTTACAGGGGTTCTCTTTCCCACATTCATCTGCTGAGATGTAACCCAAATTTTGCATAGCTCTTAAGCTAAAACTCAGAATCTGGGATTGAACCAATTTGGTCTAGATAGCTTAACCATTGCATCCTTTCCAATGTGTGCAGGACCATGGAAATGTGTCACAGGAAACTGTCTGGTAACACTTGTTTCCCATCAGCTGAAACCCAAATGTCATTTGTATTTTAACACACCCTGCTCTGATCCATCCTTAGTTTTCTGCCTTTGAAAGGTCCTCCTTTATTCTTTTGTTGTCTTCCCAAGTGTCAACAACTGACAACAACATTGAAAAGGTAGTGTCCTCTTCAAGCCACTGTGTATACTCTCTGTTAAATGTTACTAATACTGACATAATCATTGCCACTTCTCTGAGCCCTACATTTAACTACTGCAATTTATTGGGGTAACTTTCAAGCTTCCAGTAGTTTCATTACATATTCCCCATTTCTAATGGGGGAAACCTGATGATGTCATGATCCTGACCATAACTGTCCAAAGTCACGGACCACACCAAAACTATATTGACTATCTGTAAATATGGCCACACTCAATTGAGCTGAATGTCAACACGCTCTTGCAAGGGCAAATAATTTTGCCACTTATGCAAAGGTAATACCTCGAAGTCAGGAAGCTTCCACCACTTTTTGAATTGTGCACACTACAGAAGCTGATCTCAAAGGTCCTTCATTGTCTCTTAAATATGAGCCGTTTCCAAAGATTACATAGTCTGGTTCATTAAGAGGTTTAGCCTTAATGTCAGGTGGTGGCTTGGTGCATAAATCAGTAACATCAAGACAGGCAAGTTCAATTTCATCCCCATCAATTTCATTTTCAGGCAATAGTAATAAAGTAAAGTCTGAAATCTCTTTAATGCAACCTTCTCTTCTTCAAGTATATTTTGTTCATACTTTGTAAGTCTGCTGTTAGCGAGATGTTGCGTTTTTGTACAGGTGAGCAAAATTTTGACTGAGATACCATAACTGTAAGAGGATGTCCAATCACTATGCTCTCACATCTCTCAGTCACCCCAACTTTAGCAACCTCTTAAAGCAGCCGGGCAGTGCTAATGCAACAGGATCAAGTGTTGTTAAAAATATGTCACAGGTCTTTACAAGTCTCAATGCATCTGAGCAAGCACTGAGACAGCACAGTCCTCCCTCTCTGGTCTGGGTGGATTCAACTTCAGAGTTGTCTCTATTCTCTCCTGTGAAACCTTTCTCATTCCCTTCTCAAAGATATGTCCCACATACAGGACTTCTTTTTGACAGTATTGCAATTTTCTCAGGGACACCTTGTGTCTGTTCTCAGCTAGATGGTTTAAAAGAGCAATTGTGTCCTGTTTACAGGCTTCTTGTGTATTTAATGCCACAAGTAAGTCGTCATAGTACTGTACAATAATGATTTGCAGAGTCTCAAGATTCTGTTTTGAAGATTTGAATACAGATTGAAGGATTTTCTGTATACCCTTGTGGAACATGGTGCCATGCCAAAACTCTGCTTCTATGCAAAATGAGAACAGAAATTGGCTGTCTTCATGCAAATTGAAAATCCTGTGCAATCTTGTATTTCTCATTGGACTTCTATAAATGCAAAATAGGTGAAGTGCAAGGACATCCGACAATTTCCTTCAAAACCCCTTGTTTTATAATGTTTCAATCTCTCGCATTATTCCAGCCACTGTCAGTGGTGTCAAATTATACGTTGGTGTTCTCTGGAATGTGGCATTTAGTTTTATTGTTAAACAGGATCAACATCTTTGATTAGTCCAATGTCTTTTCCTGAAAAATCCCATACTTCTGGTTTTACTGTATTTTCTCACATTGGGAGGTAAATCCTCTACTGTTCTTACAGGATATAATCCTACAGTTGTTTGTTGTCTGGCCATTTTAAACTCAACATTTTCAACATGCATTTGAAATTCAACGTTATCCGGAGTCAGTTTATAGTGCAATTTAACTTGCACAAAAGCTCCCTTCCTAATAGATTTACAGGACTTGAATCGCACACTACAAACTGATGATTTCTCTCAAATTCACCTCATTTTACAGGCACATTCTTTAAAACCGGATTGGTAATTTGTGCATTTTTGACACATACAACTTGGATAGGTGGATGAAATGGAACATTTTGCATTTTCATTTGATTTAACCCTTGAATGTGACCATCACTGCTCACTTGATTTGGATTCTGTCTATACTCTCTCTTCCTATTATAATGACAAGGAGTTGTTTTCTTCAATGTTGCAATGTGTAGATCACTGAATTTGGATCAACCAAAACACTCAGACCTGTACTCTGTGAAACACAAACTCTAACTTGCACCACTTTATCTTCAGCCTCAAATCCAACACCTTGCATCATTTCACTAAACATTTCCTCATGTGATTGATTCTGAAATCCCTTTTGAGCAAGCTTTGTTTGTGCAAGCATAAACTTATCTGTAAGTATCTTCTGCGTCATTTCCTGCTCATCATTACAGTAATTTGCATATCTCAGTGTTATAAATTGTGTCACTAGTCAGCAGAGGTGTGCACCCTGTCCAAGTAGGGACCACAATCCTAGTTAGGGTAAGTCAGTTACACACTATAAATTGACCTGTGCTCACCCTCTGGTAGCTTGGCACAGAGTAGTGTTATAGGACTCTAACCATAGAGGTGAGACTGCTGGTTTTGGGTGGCAGCACTACCACATGTGGGGGACTGAGTCAAGCCCATACCATTTGGCAGCCATCAGCCTAACCCTTTCTACTAGCTAGCAGCACCTCACCCAAACCTAAAGTAAAAGTGATTTGGGGCAGCCTAACGCATGACACTCTGACTCCTCAGGAAAGTCGTGGTAGATGAGATCATACCCTTTTCTCCCATTTGTACACAATCTCATACATGCAAGACAGACAGAGAAATGCAGGAAAGGTTTCAATATATTTTATTGAAGCAACTTTATTCTATGTAATAAAGCATGAGCTGTGATAATTAGGAACATTATGCACAATAACAGTATTATTGTGACCAAAAGTGTGAAACAAATAAAAAGACCAAGTATCCTGTCACACTAGTGAATATATATCCCTTCCCATACTTCTAGCTTCTACCTGAGAGTATAGCAGTGTTAGCCCTAGTCACCCATACTAGTCTTTGGACAGAAGTCCCAGCTCCATACCTAAAATAACAGGCAGGGGTAATTTGCCTGCTGTCTGCTGATGGCCCTCCCAAGTGGCTGGTGCAATGAGGCCAAGTTCAGCAGAGCTGCGATGACATGATACAGCATAAGATGGCTGGCTGGAATGTCCCCTGTAACATTTTTGTCAGTGTGGTGTTTTTCATAACAAAATATGTTGCTTTTTAAGGACTGGCCTGACGTGATAATGCATCTTTTCTGCATAAGGTGCACTATGTACTCTTGGACAGGCAGTATTTGGTACATTCTCAGGTACAGCCTTGAGCCGAGCACAAGATGAGACGGTTGTGCAGAAGAAACTAATAACTATCCCTGCATGAAAAGACAGCTGTTAAAAATAATAAAACATCACCCCTAAAATGAAACCATGCTAAAATAATAAAAGTAATAAATTAAATAAACTAGGTAAAAGGGCACAGGCTACAGGCCCAAAGCTAAAATAAGTGTACCCAAGCACTGAGCTAAAATGAACCGAAGACACCCTGCCCATTGTTGGTACAAGAGTGGGGGGACCAACCTAAACACCACCATTAAAATCACTACTCCTAAACTACTGTTTAAAAGCAGGCTAAAATGTACATAAAAATATAAAAATGTATATGTTGGCAAGCAGGATAAGCTGAAGACAGGCAAAATAAAAAACAATAAATTGAGTATTTAGACGAAAAAGAACTCAAATTAAGGCTGAATGTCAAAGTCAACAATAAATGTGATCCCACAGAAAATCACCAATATCCTTGATAGTGATAGAAACCAGGAAAGATGACACTCCGGTAGGTGATAAGGTAACCAGCTCGTCAGTAAGAAAGGAAAGGGAGCACACATGTTCTGATGCCTCAGCCATAGGCAGGCAATAGTCTGTGCAGTGCCAGGTGTTAAAGCCCCAGGAGCCACTAGGTTCACAAAGGGAGGCTCATACGAATCATCCCGCAGCAACTGCAATCTAAGTGAGCATGTCTGGCAATAAACCCTGATAGAGAACACCATCAGACTTGCATCCAAAGAAGATATGTACTGCAGAGCAAGACGCACTTCCAACACATATGTGAATGTTCACCACAAGCATCAAAAGATGGGCTTCACACAATTGAGAACTGGTCTGGAAGACAGTCACCAGTTAAACTCCATTTCTTCCAAGAGTGGTGCTCCAAAGAACTGCATCATGCATTCACGACACAGCTGATGGAAGCTCCTTCGTTCCTGTTTGATGTGATGGGGCAGTCATTGCAAACGAAAAATAGCAACAGCAGGATACTGCCAAATAAGGGCAAAGTTATTGGAAATCCCCCAAAAAACACTTGAAAATAGTGAGTGAATGGCTGAAGGTATAACTCCAACCACGGTTTGAAAAGTGCTAAAAAAAACGGAACCAACAGCCCTGAAGAAATGCACAATCCCAGTGTTGTTGGACGCATTAAAGATGTAACAAATCAATTAATCAAAATGTTTTGGAAAGTTGGTGTTTAATAGGGACTGTCTCTCTGGGGATGACCTTGCTGCTTGAAGATCATAATTCTCGCAGGTTGATGTAAGTAACATGTGTTTTTTAAACAAAAAAAGCCTTCAGTCTGCTAAGATTGTCAAAATTTTCACTAGAAGTAGCAATATGTGGCCATATTCTTGCTAGTTTTATCTCGTGTGGGGGGGAGCACATTTCTGTAGCAAGTCACAATCTGGGAGACCGAAACCATCTAGGCAATGCCGGCCTTCATTCCACAGCAGTCTTTATCACTCAGCATCACATAACTCCCATTGAAGAGCATCTGGAATACTGTGTGAATTGAAGGGACAGGAATACCCTTCAAATAACAAGGTAAGTTCCCAGATGAAGCATTACAAGCTCCGTACAATGACAGCTGTTTACAAATCAGTGTATGCCTCACTGATGTCTTGAATTCAATGCTGCTAAGAAAGACCTCCTTCGCACCATTAAAACATTTAAATGTGTAGCTTTCACACCTCAGGGATGTAACTGTCTCCCAACCGCTCAAATCTGCCTACTGGAAGGTGTTCCGAACACAAAGTAAATTTGAAAATTTAAATGGGCAGTTTAATTACTCTATGTATCAACTACAGTGTGTGGTGATATAACATGGGTCAGGTCTGCTCACTCTAAAACCCAATATGGAGTTAACAAAATTCCCATGACGACTATTTGTGTCCATTGGCCACAATAACCACTGTTGGGACCTGAACGTGTTGAATTAAAGGTGTTGTTCTGAACTCACCCAGCAAGCTATTCTTCAGTGACATTTAAAATATTTTGGCATTTTTCAACTTTAGTTGGTGAAGGATTACTGGGCACATTCAGGCCCGTATTTATACTCCATTTGCGCCGAATTAGCGTCGTTTTTTTCGACGCAAATTCGGCGCAAAACGAACGCCATATTTATACTTTGGCGTTAGACGCGTCTAGCGCCAAAGTATGGGCAAATAGCGGCATTTTTTTGCGTGAACGCCTTCCTTGCGTTAATGAGATGCAAGGAAGGCGTTCCCGTCTAAAAAAATGACGGCGTCGTATTTATACTCCCGGGCAAAAATCACGCCCGGGAGGTGGCGGGTCAAAAAACCCCGCATTTGCGCCACTATTTAACGCCTGGGTCAGGGTAGGCGTTAAGGGGCCTGTGGGCTCAAAATGAGCCCACAGGTGCCCTCCCCTGCCCCCAGGGACCCCCCCTGCCACCCCTGCCCACCCCAGGAGGACACCCAAGGATGGAGGGACCCACCCCAGGGACATTCAGGTAAGTTCAGGTAAGTATAATTTTTTATATTTTTTAATTTTTTTTGGTGGCATAGGGGGGCCTTATTTGTGCCCCCCTACATGCCACTATGCCCAATGACCATGCCCAGGGGACATAAGTCCCCTGGGCATGGCCATTGGGCAAGGGGGCATGACTCCTGTCTTTACTAAGACAGGAGTCATTTAAATGGCGTCTGGGCGTCGAAAATAATGGCGCAAATCGGGTTGAGGCGATTTTTTTGCCTCAACCTGACTTGCCCCATTTTAAGACGCCCTAACGCCATTTTCCCACTACGCCGGCGCTGCCTGGTCTACGGGTTTTTTTTCCACGCACACCAGGCAGCGCCGGTCTGCTAGCACCGGCTAACGCCATTCCATAAATACGGCGCCCGCATGGCGCTTCAGAATGGCGTTAGATGGCGCTAAATTTTTTGACGCTAAACTGCGTTAGCGCAGTTTAGCGTCAAAAAGTATAAATATGGGCCTCAATTCTTTAATTGTCACCAAGCCTAAGCAACTTGTTTGTTGTACAGTTTCATTGAGAAATATAATTTGTAACAGAATAAGGCATGCTCTAAATAATGTTTCCCTACCCTGTATTTGTCAATCTATCGTTCCCTACACACTCTTTAAGTCAATTAACGTCAACTAATATTCACATCCTTCTATAGCCAGCTGGGAAACAAAGAAATCAGAATAAATCAATTTGTCAGTGAACAAAATGTTCCATAATTTCGTAGGTGGCAATTTAAAACAATAATACTCAGCTTTTTTAACATCATGTCCAGTAAAATATGAAAACCTTTCTACATATGTTTTTGAGTTCCCCACTGGTGGGGTCAGACAATGTTCCTATTGCATGTAAATATTAACTGTTCTTGTGGTACTGGCTCTACGTAGAAAATAATGTCCATAATGTTGGTAGTAAACATTTCCTAATAATCTGCAGTTCTCATATAAAATCACTTTCAAATACAGTATAGTATTCAAGCTAACAAAGCATACAATCAAGTGTTTTTACATCCCAGTCATCAGACACAACTCCTGGTGTAATAATATCATTCATAGATACCTTGAATACATATAGAATTTGAATCATTTTTGTAGGGCCAAAGATATTGAACGGTACTGTATCCCAAGCAATTCCATCAGGTATTGGAACAGCTGAAATGTTCACAAGGGATAAGTCTCTCCAGACCTTATGTGAGAAAGTTTTGAAAACTTCATCCACGAGTTTAACAGCAGAGCGTTCAGGAAGATAATGGGCATGTATCATCAAGAAAAATAATATCACGAAACCAATCCAAAGCAGAAAGGCAAGCAAAGTCAGCAGTGTCCAGAGATAATACAATGGATGGATCAAATAGGTATTTTTAAGCCACATGAAGAGCTTACATGCTTTAATGCAGGCACTGCAGATGATATTGAAGAGTTTGAAAATGAATCATTGAAGTTGACAAAATACCCAGAATCAGTTTGGGCAAAAACTAGAGCCCATGCAAGTAAAAGAGTACTGGCAAGCACATACCTTGATGTTTCCTAGTTAACAATTCCATCTATTTGTGTTGAATTTGAATAATATAAATCGGAATCGTTAACATTTCTTGTCAATGATGTGGTAACAGGAACTAATGAAAGATCATTTTCCACCGTCTCCAAGCTCGGGGAGGTTTCTTCATCATTGTTGAGTGTTTGTAGAGGTACATCCTGAATGGCAGTTAGAGGGGTACGGGAACCACCCAGGCATACTCGTGGTCTACTGTGGAGGGCTGGCCACATGGTGTAACTCGACATTGTTGATTGAAATTAAACAGTTTTCTTTAGAACCAGGAAGTGATAGTTAAATGACATTTCTGATATCATGTATCCCTAGGACTAGAACCGGTGCTCTATATGATGGGCCAAATTCCTTCTTTACAGCAATTTTTTTCACGTACTAGATCCCCAACTTTAGGAATCCAGCCAGTGGATGTTGCTGGCAAATCCCTCATTCCCGAGGTGGCGGCATGTGCCGATGAGTTTTCATCACTGAACTTTTGTAATTCCTGCAAGACAGTTAAATGCTCATTTATGTCAAAAGCTGTTTCTGCCGCCACAGTGCCAGAGCCATAAAGATCTAGGACATACATTGATTTCCCAAATAGGACTTTGTACAAGGTGCTTCCACCCAAAGACCTTCTGGGGAGATTACATGGTGCTCTGTGGACTACATACAGTTGGTGCAGTCAACTACGACCTGTACCTAATAGTCCTGCTGTTAAGTATTGCTTTAAGTCTTGTTTTCTATGCTCTACAATTGCATTTTCCTCGGGATGATAGGGAGACGAGAGATTCAGTTGAACACCCATCGTTGCCATGGTGTCCCTGAATGCTCTGGAGGCAAAATTAGGGCCCTGGTCTGAGTGGAATGCAGCAACAGCATATTGCCAAATGAAGACTTGCAAATATTTAATAACAGTTTAAGTGTCAGCTGATCATTGTGACCATACCCATAGGAATCCGGAACATGAGTCAACAGCGACTAAAATATATTTATTTACACCATCAGGTTGTAAGGGACAACAATGGTCCAGATACACACACTGAAGTGGTTTGATGGAAACCAAGAGAGGTGTCTGTTGTGGGTGTTTGAAGGACCCTTTAATTTGCTAACAGATGTCACAGCAAAGGACTGTTTGGTCTGTTTGTGTACACCTGGCCACCAATAGCATTTTTGCAATACTGAGATAGTAGCCGCCACTCCAGCATGGGCAGAAGCAACACCCTCATGCGCTGCTTTGACAAGATCTAGTCTCTGGTTTTGATTGGGGATCACACAATCAGTCACCCCTGGAATTGTTGCAAATGCAATGTTTTGGGCACTTAAGTGGTACGAATATTTTGTAGCAAATGCTTTTGGCAAGGACTATCCATCAGCCAAAGCCTTCACACAAACCAGTGTTTCATCATCCAGTCTTGTATGGGAATGAGTAATCACAACAATAGAAGCCGTACCTATTGCAGATTTGGCTGCTTCATCAGCTAAGGCATTTCCTGCAATGTGTATTCCAACGCGTTGATCACCCAGTGTATGAAGTACATGAGCCTTTATTAGCTTCTCTTTAAGATCTGCTACCTTCACCCACAATAATTTTTGTTTTATGATGTCCCCTCTGGAATCTCTGAACCCATTTAGGTGCCAGTAATGTAAGTATCCATTAAAGGACTGGACGTGGTAGTACGAATCACACACAATCAATGTAGAAAGCTCAAGATTTGTGTGTTCCAGTGCCAGAATTAGAGTCTTGAGCTCTGCAAGTTGTGCTGTGCAGACCCCTAGGGTCTGCGTGTAGGTGTGTTGAGGGAGGAATTTACCATCCTTCAGAACCCCATTTACAGCTGAGGAAGAGGCAGAGTATTGATGTTTAGTTCCTACAGCTGGTTGGGCTGAACCATCAGTATAAAAGATGACCCGATGTTCAAGAGGCAAGCTGTCAGCCAGGCACAGGGTATTCAAATTCATATTGGAGAAATTCTTGGGTCTGGAGTTTGGATCAAAAACATAATCAACATCAGGAGCCACCAGAGATGTTGCCGATGGATTCAACGTGGATGTACTGCTTTTGCGTTTGGAATGCTAGCATTGGTGACAGCCTCAAGGACTACTAATGGAGTAACGACAATAATGCGTTCCCCCTGGGCAAGAGGTCTCTCCTTTATGACACTCATCTGGATAACAGTCAGTATTTTTTCTGGGGGTGCAAAACGCTGTTCAGAGTACAAATGGGATTTGGATGCCCTGGGTACTGCGTCACCATCATTGAATGTTACATTGATGACCAAGTTTGTTTCTTGTCACTTGTATGCAAGTGTTTAGCCTCAAGCATGTCTCGTTGTAATGCTCTAAGAATGCTTGTACGTTAATGTGTCAAATGTTTGCTTGAAAAATCTGGATGAATTAAGTCATAAAGAGATTTTATGCGTGGTGCATATTCTGGAATGTAAATTCCGACAAAGTTAAAAAATCCCAGTAATGACTGAAGCTTTTTGATGGTATTGGGAGGTTGCAGTGGTGCATACTTTTCTAGAAATTGGGGCTTCAGACTTTTTCCCTCATCTGGTAGTTCATATCCTCAGAAAAGCATTTTTTGTTTTCTTGAAATTAAATTTATACCCCAATTCTGCAAATCCCATATTATTTCAGTCCACCCAGGCTAAGTGTGCTCTGTGGTTGTCATCTCTGAGGTATATATTGTCTACATAGGACAACGCCTGGGGGTCAATATCATGTAATATTGATGTGACTTAGGCTGACAACAGTCCTGGACTGTTCTTATATCCTTAAGGGAGGTGGCAAAATTTCCTTTGAGAGCCAAGCGCACTGAAAGCACTCAAATCCCTACTTTCAGGTGCTAAAGTTTGGCGAAAAAACTGTTGAAAATATTTAAAGTTGTTTTGTATTTTTTGCACACTAAGGGGGTCATTCCTACCCCGGTGACCGCCAAAAGACCGTACCGTGGTCAAATGACCGCGGCGGTCATTTTGACTTTCCCGCTGGGCTGGCGGGAGACCGCCAAAAGGCCGCCCGCCCGCCCAGCGGGATAGCCCCAGCAACGATGAAGCCGGCTCCGAATGGAGCCAGCGTGCAGCCAGGTGCAGTTGCCCCGTCGCGATTTTCAGTGTCTGCTTTGCAGACACTGAAAATCTGAAAACCGCCAGAAACAGGATGGCGGGAAGGGGGTCGGAATCCCCATGGCGGCGCTGCTTGCAGCGCCGCCGTGGAGGATTCCCTGGGGCAGGGGAAAACCGGCAGGAAACCGCCGGTTTCCCTTTTCTGACCGCGGCTTTACCGCCGCGGTCAGAATTGCCCCTGAAGCACCGCCAGCCTGTTGGCGGTGCTTCCTCCGTCCCCTGCCCTGGCGGTCCATGACCGCCAGGGTAGGAATGACCCCCTAAATTGTTAATAAGAGTCCTGTGCTATGTGCATTTTGTATGGCAAATGTGCATGTATGGCTGTGAAGGTGTCTGTAATCTAAGACTCTTCTGTAGGAATGGTCCGGCTTAGCTACAGGAAACAAAGTGTTATTCATTGGTGATATTCAGGGTTCAATTACTCTCTGGTACTCAAGTTGTGAGACTATTTCTCTCACCAGGTGCTTCAGCCTCATGTTTAATGAGGTATTGAGGTTGGATCTGTGGAGTTGGTCTAATCGGTATATCATGGTAGGGGAAATCTCTAGCCCACCCTTCATGGTTATGGTACAGAGCTGGACCCTGAACCTAGGTCCATTATGCAGCGTATGCTTCTTTTAGTGCATTTGGAACGAGGACAGAGAAAGAAGGCAAAAAACCATCTTCCTCTTGTGAGAGATTATGGACAAATTCAGGTGGCCAATTTTATTCAGCCAGGAGGATGTCATAACTAAGCTTTAATCTTCCACAAAATATAGCTTTAATAGTGCACTTTATGTCTCGCTCTATTTGAATTTTTACTTTCTAAATCTGTTCAGTGGGGAGACCCACCTGTTTGCAGTTTCAAATGCAAGAAAGTTGTTAGTTGTTGTCACATCCAGAAGCTCTTTAAGTTTCTGGAGAACTATTGTGACCTCTTCTGTGCTGTCTAGCAGAGTCACTGCCCACGCACTGTTCTTCAGCAAAGTTCTCAATATGTGTGGCATTTTTCGCTGAAATGGCCGCAACCTTTTTCTTTTTGAATTGGGGTTTTTGTTGTGGAAGTTTTTCTTCCTTTTCGATTGATACTTCAGATGAGCATTGTGAATCTTTTCTTGGTTTCATGTACTCAGTTTGGAGTTCTGACCACCCTCCTCTCCCACTGGGTTTGTCAGGTGAACCCTGGAAGGAACGAGATAGAGGAGTGTCAGTATATTAATGTCTATCAGGCTAAAGTTTCCTGTTTCTAAGAATATAGTATTTTTCAGCAGTCTCCAAACATGGAGATTCATTTCTTTCTTTTTCAACGTCTTTGTTATGCTTTTGTTTATCCTAGTGTTTTTAGAACCCTCTTGTGCTTTTTTGGTTTCTTTTGGATTTACCTAGTAATTGTGGTTTACCTGGTCAAGCTCCAAGACTAACCCCATCTATATTAGTATAGGTTTTGGCAATGATCTTAGGCAGCTTGTGTCCTTCTTCCTGTTGAAGAACGTCCCAGAGCCGCTGGCGTACTGCCAATGCTACTGCTTCCCCTTTTAAGTTACTTAATATAACTGAGGACACTGTGGCAATTTGCCTATCAATCATACCCCAGAGTCCAGGGCTGGGGCTGCCCAGTATTTGTCTCAAATCTGTTTCAACACTTCTGGAAGATTTGCAGTTGCCAGTGTACTAAGTGGTGTAGTGCAGACTGCAGCAAAAGCTGCACCCTAAGTGGCAGAGTTGTCCACTGAGACAGCCATCCCAAAGGGTAAGCACATTGTGAGAATTCTATGTTTGTTTTGGGGGCCCGTATGTGGAAACACTGCTCCCAGTGCACTTATTTTTTGTGCTATTCAAAACAGAATTTCTTCATGTTTGGTGGGTACTATGTCCATTATTGAATGTACAGTTGCAGGATTTCTCCCTGTCAAATGTGGTCGCGCTAGAGCAGCCCTCACTGGGGCAGTGTTTAAGGTCTGCATTACGAACGGTATTAGGCGGCTATATTTTTCTGCTAAATGATTATATAAGCAATGTACGTCTGCTACTCCTATTTCCTATATTAGGGTGGGGTGTATAAACGGCCAATTCTGGTCATGTATGACCTTCATTACTTAAAGAACCTCATCTAACATTTTGTGGAACGTGCGATAAGGCAGCATCACACCAATTTTGGTGTTCTTGAAAATATAGTGTTTTTTTTAAGATGCATACGGTCTGTATTGTGAAGGTGGATTTGCTATTGTGTAATTGTGAAATGTATGTGCGTTTCCATCTACTGCTGAAAATACGACCCAGGAATAGAAAATGCCATTTCTGTATGCCTTGTGTGCCTCAGCGTAATTTTCCCGCCCTCATCAGTGAGCCCATGATTTAATAATTGTTGCGTGAGAGGTTGTCTCATGTTCGCTGCAATTGTTACTTATTGAGAGTCCGCCATGTTTAAATAATGGTCAGTTCAGAGAAAGAAACACCAATTAGGGGAAATCCTTTTAAAGGTTCAAGCTTGAACAACTTACAGCCTAAGATAGGTACCACCTATTTAGCTGAGGAGTATGTTGCCCCATTACCATGAATGCTTACGTATAAGGTGATCAGGGTGCCTGTAGCATGTAACAAGACTGATGTACTCGGGAGATCCGTAAAGTTAGTGTCTAACCAACTTTGGTTTTTACTTGACTACTTGGCTTTTCAAAAATTGCCAACCAACAAAATGCCCACCTGATTTTGGTTGTGATTTGCTATAATAAAAAGAAACAATGGGGGAGGCATATCTGGTATCTAAATTGTGTCATGTTTTTTCTGTCTACAAAGACCACCAGTGCTGGGGCCAGCAGCTGCAGGAGCAGATGAGGTGGGAGTCTCAGCGGTGGCAGCGGTGGTAAGTCCTATTGCTTGCTTATTGAAATTAGTAATATAGTCACTGCAAGGGGGTACTAGTGTTGTTGGCTCACTCATCAACACCCTGCTTTAGTAGATGCAGCAGGAGTTAAGTATTAATGACCTCTTCTATGTGCAACTCAGCAGTCTAAGGTTCATAAAAAAAACTTGAACTATAATATATTTTGGAAAATTGAAAGAAGGATGGAAGGAGAAAGGATGGGTGAAAATAATATGAGTGAAAGGATGTGTGGATGAATGGGTGCATAACAATCATATAGGTGGGTGATGAGGATGATAGGATGCATGGGTGGGTGAAGGATGGATGAAAGGGTATACAGGTGAAAGGATGCCTGCCCAGGTGGGTGAAAGGATTCCAGGCCTGGATGGGTGAACAGACTCCTCAGTGGGTTGAATTACATGGGTGGGTGAATGGGTGAAAGGATGCATGGGTGGGTATTGGGTAAATGGATGTTGGTGAAAGGTTATTTGAGAGCCATGTTTGGAATTTGGATGGTTTTAAATTTCAAAGGACTGGAGGAGAGAATTTAAAGCTTAAATGGTGTGTATCAAAGCCAAGGGTGAAGAACAAGAGTACTAGAAGAACTAATTTGCAATGATGAATAGATAAAAGCTTGGAATGAAAAAACAAGGGAGATTTTCTGGATAGGGGGCTCTTCTCACCCACTTGACTTGCTTAGAATGCTTTTATCAAAGGTTTGATTCAAACGGTTGGATGGTATTTCTGAATACTCCCTTGGCTCTCAGTATTTTTCAAGCGAGACAGGTAATATGTATTTCAGCATCCATTAACCATCACCTCCCTTGCTATGGCCTTTCACTAGTGCCACCCACGATGAGCTAACAGCTACATGGCTCAATTCGGCAGAATCGGCATTGCAATGTTGGCTGTGCAATGTGCGTATGTCTGCTTAAGTTAAGTTAATGTGTCGAACACTTTTCCATGCATAGAAATGCAACAAGGTGTGTTTCGTTTCCCTCCCAGTGCCCACTCGGTCAGTTGCTTCCTAGTACTTCACTCCTTTAATCTTTCATAAGTTCTGTCCCAGCCTCCCAAATAAATTGAAAAATCCAATCTTTTCTTGCACCACATTTTTCTAGAAACGTGATATAAATAGAATTCATTATGGCTGCCATAAAGGACTTATTTTTGTTCACACTACTAGCCAAACTTTAGGCACATGATGATGAGGAGGAATTAATTGATCAGTAAACTGTGTACTCTACCTACCCATCCTAATCCCCCCACCTTACCCTGCAGTTGAGTAAGTTAAGAATATTCCTTTGCTTACTGCAAAGCAAATGTATATTTTTTTAAAATAGGTATTACAAAGTGTGGTGGAGGAGGGTGATGAGTACAGTGAGTAAAGTGGTACTATGTAAGTGCCTTGATTTTCCTGAATGGGATAGTCTGCGATGAATGCACCAAATAAAAAATAAATTAAACAAAATATATATAGATATATATATATAGCCCATTCCTTATCCCTTGTACTGCAGTGCATCTCTTTTCCCACTATCTACTTATTGCAGGCAGGATGTCTGCATCATTGATTTTATTATACTACGTGACATGTTTAATTCTTAGTATTCATCGGCCTTGTAGTCCGGGTAAAATTGAAAGGCCTTTATTTAGGAGAAGAGCAAGGCCATTGGAATAAGATAATTTTCTAGTACAGCTACCCCAGCTGCAGACAGTAATGAGTATGACTACGGTGCCAGCTGAACTAGTAATGCCACCATTAATATAGCACAACAGGAGAGAGAAGAATACTCATACGCCATAGTACATAATCGCTTTGACTCTAATCACTTTAAATTTGAAAGGCCTGAGTTGACCAGGCATCAAAGGTACTGCTACTGTGCCACTACACTACATGATTTTAAACCATTGTTTTGCTCAGAGCATTGTTTACAATTTCTCTTTTTTCTTTCTTGATATAGCTTTTCATGCTGGTCTACCATCACAGCAAGAAATAGCAGCCCGGCTGCAGCAGCAGAAGCAGGAGGCTATTCGAGCCGAGTATCAGTGGCTGGTGGTCTTCAAGGAGGAGGCAGCAGTCGCTGCCAATACTTAGGGTCCCAACCAGCCCCCAGTGCCTCCAGCCCAACAATACCAGTGCCGCAGTTCTAGGGCAGCTGATCACTGCCATACCATCACTGCTGCCCCCCCCCCTTCCTGGACACCGTTTTCCAACTTTGTGTCCCTCAAAGGCTGGCGCTATTAGTGGCCAGGCATGAACTCGTGGAGGGGGTCCTCAAACGAATCCAGGCTCGCCTTTAGTGCCCTCTTCTGCCCCTTTTTTAACCTTTTATTGTGGTGGGTGGGACTTGTTGTAGGTGGAGAGGGTGGGAATGGGTTTTTAGGCTTGGGACTTTTCAACTTTGTTTTGTTTTATATGGACAACTGGACAAGTTTTTTTTGGACATAGGTTGTGGAAAGAGACATTTGTTTGGGGATAGGGGTGAGCCAGTTGTGAGTGGAAGGGGTGGGTATTTTTTTTTTTATTAGGGACGGGGGAGAATAAATATTTATTTACAGTTGTTTATTCCTAAAATCTTTTTTGGCGGGGTTTACTTCGCACTGCTGCCTTTATGCAGCGTGTTGTTCAAATCTGCTGATAATGTATTCCTCTTAGCGAAGCTTGTTTTAAAATCTGCTGATAGTGTACAATAATTCATTATGTGATTAGGTGCCCTTGTCCTAATACTCTCCTAGTGTCTGTAGTGCATTCTGCAAAAGTTAACCAATAGGAGTGGGATGGAGAGTTTTGTCATTGCCAATTACAATGCCTAAACAATGCTTCACAATTCTCTTATCTGAATAGATGAAGAAAGGGCTGCATTGTTTCTCAAGGTACCATGGTGGTGTAGTAGTAGCATGCTAGTGCACTAACAGTGAAGGCATCGGAAGCAAGGTCTTACTTCATCTAGGTGAACTCAAATGAAGGTCCTGCACACTGAGTTGAGGTTGCTTTCACCACACCCACCACTCCAAGTGTGTGATTAATCAATGGTGTAAACTATTACGTAACACCTCAATAAATCTACAGCCCAGAGGAAAAGGGTTAGGGATTTGATGAATGGATGGGAAAGGGATTTAGGGACAGGTGTGACAAAAAGACAAACACCATACAAACACAATATTCATCTAGGAAATGATCAGCAGCCTGTTGTAGGAGGAATAGAAAAAATTAATATGTATGATACAGATTACTTTGCATCCCATCAGCCCCAGTGAGACTCTGTAAGTTCTTATACATCTAGAAATGTTTGTCACCTACGTTTACAAAATAGTACACATAATTAATGTTGGGGTGAAGCTAACACATGCAGTTCTAAAGAAAACGTTATTGAAAGAAAAATTATACTAGTTTGTCTTGCCAAATTGGGTGGTACATCTACTTTCTTCTGGGATTGCCCCGTAAGTCTTCTTGGGTGTCTGCCTTAAGCGGTCTAATAAGATAAGCATGAGTGTTATGGTGCAGAAGAAGTGAAGGCATGCAGATTGTAAAACAGAAATGATTATCATTATATTGTAAAATCAAGAAGGATTGAATGGAAGGTAAGCTTCATGAGGAGTAGTGTACCAAGAAGATTCAGAGGTGGCAGATCAAGAGCAAAAACCTTTGCAATCATTAATTTCATGACTGATGTGCAATCAATTAATTGAGAGCAATTACAACAACCAACAGTCACAGACAAGTGGCTGCATGTATCAGGGTGATCAAACTCACAACTGTCATGATCACCATTTAGCCTAGAGTTCGTGTATAATGTGACATCAACCATCACATGTCTGTTTCCTCCAGTTACCTACAAGAACATGCCCCCCCACACAACCACATAGTTTCAAGTTTGACCCAGCCAGAACACACACGCAGCAGCATTGCATTTCCCAAATCAAGTAATCGACGCACCTCTCACGCCAGTCTACGGAGTGGAGTGAGCCTCTTAAGCTCATCATCATACATGTTGATTTCCTTGAAGTTGGTCATTTCCTTCTTCTGGCAGTTGTTAAGTTGTCAATTCACACTCTGAGACCTTTCATCATCCTCCAGAGTCTGATTAAAGGTCATTATGTCCAACTCCATACCAACTGCTCCCAAGAGTCACAGTATCCCAACCCAATTGAGATAGAACAACCTGTAGTGCATAGCTGGGTTTAACAACAACAGAAACATTGAGTCGTTTTTTTTTTTGTCTAGACTAGATTTTTGTTTGTTAGCTAAATGGACTGGTCGGGACTTCTTCGACAAATGTGAAGCAGAAAGCAAAGCACCAGAAAACAAAGCAATGTGAAAACGCCAACAAACAAATTTTGGTAAGTGTCAAAGGGGAAGGAAAAAAATCACCTTCAGGAAAAAAAGTATCACCCATTATTAGGCTACCAACATTGTAAATCAATCACGACACAAACACAAGCAAGCGTAATAATATAGTTAAACAATAAACACCCACTCTCACTATCTGCCACCACTGGACATGAGTCACATGAACCATCTCAACATTGAAACAAGTATCCCTCATATCACTCGTTGGGGCATATAGCATTACTTACCTGTTCCAATCAAGCATAGTGGCACATTGCTGATCCTCTTTGATTCAAGAAATGAAACACATATTGGCCAGTAAGTTATAAATCAAATATCCCGGGCAGTTCTGCTAGGGGACAAAAAGGAATGATAGGCACAGAATGGAGACCGGCTTTGTCTCTCAAATCTCCTTCAAGTGATTTTGGGAATGGGGGGTGGCTTCTTCAATGCACACTGGTCCAACTGCAGTCAGGCCATACATGTGCCTAAAACAGTTGTGGTTCATTAGTCATTTAGAATGAAACAAACAATATAAAATAATAATGTTTTCCCAGCTAGATATAGGGGGTCATTCTGACCATGGCGGTAATTACCGCCAGGGCGGAGGTCGGCGGTAGCACCGCCAACAGGCTGGCGGTGCACCGCCGGGCATTCTGACCGCGGCGGTACAGCCGCGGCCAGAAGCGGAAAGCCGGCGGTGTACGACCGACTTTCCGCTGCCCATGGGAATCCGCCATGGCGGCGCAGCTTGCTGCGCCGCCATGGGGATTCTGACACCGCATACCGCATACCGCCATCCTGTTCCTGGCGGTTCGCCCGCCGGGAACAGGATGGCGGTATGGGGTGCCGTGGGGCCCCTGGGGGCCCCTGCAGTGCCCATGCCAATGGCATGGGCACTGCAGGGGCCCCCGTAAGAGGGCCCCACAAAGAATTTCAGTGTCTGCTTTGCAGACACTGAAATTCGCGACGGGTGCAACTGCACCCGTCGCACCTTCCCACTCCGCCGGCTCCATTCTGAGCCGGAGTCCTCGTGGGAAGGGTGTTTCCCGCTGGGCTGGCGGGCGGACTTTCGGCGGTCGCCCGCCAGCCCAGTGGGAAACCCAGAATGACCGCCGTGGTCTTTTGACCGCGGTACGGTCTTCTGGCGGTTCCCGCTTGGCGGGCGGCTACCGCCGCCCGCCAAGCTTAGAATCACCCCCATAGTCTTCTTTTCATCAAAGCATTTTATCAATAGAAGAAAGTAGAACGTTCTATGGTGCCCCAGGTCTAG
Source organism: Pleurodeles waltl (assembly GCF_031143425.1). Classification (NCBI taxonomy): domain Eukaryota; kingdom Metazoa; phylum Chordata; class Amphibia; order Caudata; family Salamandridae; genus Pleurodeles; species Pleurodeles waltl. Next base: position 917,288,963 of record NC_090444.1, read on the forward strand.
TCAGGGAAGTAAAGTTTATCTTCAAACTCAGGTAGTTCACCGAGAGGTTGGTCAGCTATTGCACTACCATGACCTGATTCTAACCAATCCCCTTAATCTACTTCCTGTTGTACTTCAGGTATGCTGTAATTCGGGGGTATAAAGTGCTGATTCATTTTGATCATGGTCAATCTCTCGACGTTTTTGGGTGAGAGTTTGGTCCTTCTCACTGTGTCACTGTGACAACTTCACCAGCCTCACTGAACACACAACAGCAGACACGCTAGCTACAGGGCAAGCCAAATACCTTATTGCCAGCTTGCTGAGCACTGGCCATTGGTGTTTCTTCCCATACCAATACACCAATGGGTTTTGATCCAGATAGACCTCTGTTGGTTCATCCAGGTAGGCCTGGACTATCCTCTCAGTAGTCATTGGTGCTCCACCTTGTTCAACCTCTTTTGCCTTTGTCTCTGAAGTGAACTTAAGTCCTGCCTTTAGAAACCAACCAAATGCAGATTTTGGGGCTACTGCTCCTGTTCCTGTTGTTGTTGGTTTAGGCTTCTGTAAGCCAACCGCATCGTCCCCTGGCTCTATGGAAGCTGTAGGCTGCACCCCAGAGATGCTGCCATTTCCAGCTGTTTTTGTCTAGGTCTCTGCCTTGCTCAGCAACCCACATCTTGTAGGTTGAAACATCCCCATCTGAAAAAAGAATGAGAGTGGCCAATAATTGTGTGTACCGTGGGTCAACAATTGTGGCACAGATGTAATGTTTGGATGACACAATGGGGGTCATTCTGACCTCGGCGGTAAAATGCACTTACCGCCGGTCAGAAGACCGCCATCATACCGCCGCGGGCGCGGTAAACCGCCACGGTCATTCTAACCTCCAACTGCCAAACCGCCGAAAACCCGACATCCACGGAAGGCCGCCTCATCAGCGGGCAGCGAAAAACTGGAGATGACCAAACCTCCACCGCCACGCCAACACAAACACGCCCATGCCATTACGACCCACGAATCCACGCAGCGGTCTTTCAACCGCGGTATTCCATTGGCGGTACACACCGTCGCGCTCAAAATACACACCCAGCTCCAAAACACAGCCACATTGGACAATTTGAAATACACACACCTGATACACATACAAACAACACTCCCACACATCCAAGCAACTATAAAACACACACCCACATCACCCACAAACCCCCACTACTAGAAAATCGGAGAGAAGGCGAGAGAGAGAGAGAGAGAGCACAGCTATCGAAAACCCCAACACACACAGGAACCCAACATCATCAACCACACCACATCTACGCACACATCACCACACACCACCACTCACATCACCACAAACACCACCCCACACCCCATCCACACCACCCCATGGCACCCCAAAGACACCCCAGGTTTTCGGACCAAGAACTCAGGGTCATGGTGGAGGAAATAATAAGGGTAGACCCCCAGCTCTTCTGCACACAGGTGCAACACACCACAATAGCCAGGAAGGCGGAGCTATGGCAAAGGAGCGTCGACAGGGTCAACGCTGTGGGACAGCATCCCAGAAACCGGGAAGACTTCCGAAAGCGCTGGAACGACCTACGGAGGAAGGAACGGTCGATGGTCTCAAGACACAACATCGCTGTGCAGAAGACTGGCGGCGGACCACCACCCACTCCTCCCGAATTCACTGCATGGGAGCAGGAGGTCTTGAACATCCTGCATCCTGCGGGCCTCGCTGGAGTAGGCGGAGGAATGGACTCTGGTAAGTCTAATCTCAACTACTCCCCCCCCCCCAACCACCAGCATGCCAACCCACACCCCCACCCTCACCCCCAGCACACATCCTCCCTGCCAATGTCTCACCAGCACAACCCACCCAACCCAAAACCAAACCCTGAATGGCAACACAAACCATGGACACCCATCACCTATGCATGACCACTGCACATACCCATCCCCCCCCCACAAACCACCCTCACAACTCCTCCCACAAGGGAATGCCAGCACTGGGGGACAAGGGCACCCACAAATCGCACGCCATGGAACACACAGAAGCAATAACCATACTCTTTTACCCCTGCAGGGCCCGAACGCCAACACACCGGCCAGGAGGGTCCAGATTTGTCCATCCCACCCCCAGAACAGGCCCCCAGTGAGGACAGCAGCTCTGTCGACCTAGAACCTGATGACCAGCCCGGACCATCGGGGACCTCTGGACAGTCGGTTCCCCATACACAGACACAGGCCACAGCAGACCTAACCCCCTCTGGCAATATCAGCACAGCTCCCACCCAGCAGGCCCATGCCTCTGTCTCCAGGACAGGTCAATCAGCGGTGTGTCCGCCACTACAGGGCACCCAGGCTGACCCAACACCCCAACAACAACAGGGACCTGGGGGCAGTGGTAGTGGGCACACCGTCCAGGGGACAGAGGCCCGGGGAAACAGGGCAACTGGGAGGGCTGCAGTGCGACAGGGGGGGGAGGACAGGCCCAGGGAACCGACTCTCCAAAAGGCCCTCACCACCATCATGGGAGCATACCACCACTCCCAGGAGACGATGGCGACGGTACTGGCCAGGTTCCAGGAGATCCAGGCACAGCAGGAGGAACGGTACATGGGGTACAGAGAGGAGCTCAGGAACATTGTCCTGGCCCTCAACCAAAAAGTCACCACATTGCGGGACCATGTGGCACCCCAAAGGGCCCCTGTCACCAGCCTGGACCAGGAACAGCCTACCACCTCCGCCGGCGCTAGTGGACAGGAGGCCCCCACACAACGACAGGCCACCAGAACCCCACCTCCTGCTGAAGATCAACCACCCCGCAAGAGGAACCTGAGATCACAAAGGAAGACAGAGTAGGATGCCAAGACCCCCGCCAGCATAAGATACCCCCTGATGTCATTCCACTGTCCCACATTGTCACCCTGTCCAACCTTGAACTGCCCCTGCTCCATCCTTCCACAGGCATATGGACAATGCACCTGTGCGACTGAGAACTGGACTCTGCCATGGACATTACTCCACCCCCACCCATCACCGTTTTACTATCATGGACCTATATGTAGCACTTTAAATAAATCACTAATTGCACTTAAAACACTCAGGAGTCTGCTTGTATTCTTAACAAATGCATTACACATAACGGTTCAAAAATGTTCAGTTACATTGTAATGACAACATACCAATGTCAATGTGCTTTACTCCATGGGCAAACAAAGCAGAAGTCACGCAGTGGGTCATACAGCTCTGAAAAGGGAAGGGAAAGTCACAATTCAGTTGAAAGGAACTGGGGGGAAACACAGAAAGTAGAGATGCAGGAGGCCTGAAGTAAATGTAAAATGGCGTGGGGGATTCTTACCTGTATGCTACTGAAAATACTGTTGTATAACTGTGTCCCTGTTGTCCGTGTCGTCCCCGTCGTCTTCCTCCTCTTCACTCTCCACAGGCTCCACAGCTGCTACAACACCACCATCTGGACCATCCTCCTGCAGGAAAGGCACCTGGCGTCGCAATGCAAGATTGTGAAGCATACAGCAGGCCACGATGATCTGGCACACCTTCTTTGGTGAGTACATTAGGGATCCACCTGTCATATGCAGGCACCTAAACCTGGCCTTCAGGACCCCGAAGGTCCTTTCTATGATCCTCCTAGATCGCCCATGGGCATCATTGTACCGTTCCGCTGCCCTGGTCCGGGGATTCCTAACTGGGGTCAGTAGCCACGGCAGGTTGGGGTAACCAGAGTCACCTATTAGCCACACACGTTGTCTCTGTAGCTGTTCCATCACATAGGGGATGCTGCTATTTCGCATAACATACGCGTCATGCACTGACCCAGGGAACTTGGCATTTACATGGGAGATGTACTGGTCAGCCAAACAGACCACCTGCACATTCATAGAATGGTAATTTTTCCTGTTTCTGTACACCTGCTCATCGTCTTTTGGGGGTACTAAGGCCACATGGGTCCCATCAATGGCACCAATGATGTTGGGGATATGTCCAAGGGCATAGAAGTCACCCTTCACAGTGGCCAAATCACCCTCCTCTGGGAAAATAATGTATCTCCGCATGTATTTCATCAGGGCAGACAACACTCTGGACAAAACCTTAGAAAACATAGGCTGAGACACCCCTGAGGACTGACAGAACCTGCACCAGAGGGGGAATTCCTGTGGGTTGGCGGATGGGGGACATCAGTGCTGGCTCCAGCTGGGCACACAGTTCATGTATAGTGGCTCGGTCAAGTCGGTATCGAAGTATTATATGACGTTCCTCCATTGTCGACAGGTCCACCAGCGGTCGGTACACGGGAGGATTCCTCCTTCTCCTCGCAAGTCCCAGCGGACGGTGCCTAGGAAGGAGAACATGGAGTACAGAGTCAAGCAACCCACAGGTACGTAACTACAGCTTGCACAGTACACGAATCGCTATGCATTGAATGGCTTGTATGAGTGGCAATGCAAGGCCTAGGCCTGTGTGACGCAGTAGAAATTAAGCCATGTGGGCCCTTGAAATGGCGGCTGCCTGACCTGAGAAGTGTGACAGTGGGATGTGAGGTAAATGCGCTGGCGTGGCACACCGTGGCGGTAGGCGGTCGAAGACCGCGGCGCCAAGCCGCATTGGTTAACATTGAACCCTATGGGTTTCACGAGCCAATGACTAGGTGCGCCGGCGGTCGCGGTACGCCCCGCGGCGGTACGCACCGCCGCGGGCGTGACCGCCATTTTCTATCTGATTAATCACTCGAGACCTGATCATCCACAGGAGAGGACCTATACTGCAAGTGCTGCTCTGAACTCGGTCTGGAAGAGACAATGGCTGCTGCGACTGGGGAAAGGGCCCCTGCCTTCACTACAGAAGAGTTGGAGAAACTTGTGGATGGGGTCCTGCCCCAGTATGCGCTACTCTACGGTCCTCCAGACCAACAGGTAAGTACACTGTGTGCACGTTGAATGGGCTATGCCTGTGTTGAGTGGGGTGGATATTAGATGGTGGGGTGGGGAGAGAATGACGAGTGCAAGGCACGACAGATGAGAGCATGTGCCACATGGCAAGGTTGGGGAGGGGGGGGCAATCACATCTAACATGTGGAAAATTGATGATATTTCCAATTCCACCCTGTACATGTCAAATAGGTCAGCGCCCATCAGAAAGTCGACATTTGGCGTGCCATCGCCAAGGAAGTCCGGACCCTGGGGGTCCACAACAGACGGGGCACCCACTGCCGCAAGAGGTGGGAGGACATCCGCCACGGGACCAGGAAGACCGCCGAGTCACTGCTGGGGATGGCCTCCCAACCTAGGAGGGGTGCCAGTCGTACCCTGACCCCCCTGATGTCCCGGATCCTGGCGGTGGCCTACCCCGATTTGGATGGGCGCGTTAGGACATCACAGCAGACACAAGGGGGTGAGTACCAGCACATTCAGCTATCTTTACGCGCAGTGGAGGTGCCTGGGTGGCGGAGGAGGGCTGTGGGTGACATTAGGCCAGGGCGCTTTCTGTAGTGTAGTCCTCTCCTTTAGCCATGTCTTGTGCCCCCGCCCCCCACCTCTGTAGGGTGACAAGTACAGCTATCCATGGTCCTGCACCACCCATGTACGCGTTTTTTGTCCCTAGACCTGTTGGCCTAGTCACAAGTACTGAGTAGTGTACCCCGATTGCGCGGCTTAGTGCATGAGGCTCCTGTGTCTGTCCTCTCCGCCAACGGTGTTGACAATGCATGCACTCAACCTGTTTTTATTTCTCCCCACACCCTTTTTCTTTATCTTCTTGTGCATGTGAGCATTAGCATCATCAGGCGGAGGAGAATTGGCACCGGAGCACGAGGGAGCTGCAACTCACAAGGCCCCGGTGGGCCATGGCACAGACACCGAGGCCACCAGTGATACGGAGGGCGAGGGGAGCTTCACAACGGGGATCCGTGGTGACACCAGCGACACCGACACGTCCTCGGATGGGAGCTCCCTAGCGGTGGCGGCAACATCCGTGCCCCCCGCCTCTACAGGTACAGGCGCCACCCAGCGCACCAGCCCTGCCCTCCCAGCAGCCCCTCAGCCTTCGCTCCGTGCCCGCTCGCCCAAGAAGGCGGGCATCTCCTTCGCCCCAGGCACCTCAGGCCCTGCCCCTGTTACCCCTGCTGCCCTCAGTGAGGAGGTCATTGACCTCCTACAGACCATCATTGTTGGGCAGTCTACCCTTTTGAATGCCATCCAGGGGGCAGAGAGGGAGGTGCATCGTAGCAATGCATACCTGGAGGGCATTCATTCGGGTCAGGCTGCCCATCAACGATCGTTCAATTCTCTGGCCTCAGCACTGACGGCAGCCATTGTCCCTGTTTCCAGCCTCCCTCTTCTAACTGCCTCCACCCTGTCTCTGTCTCCTGTTCCTCAGCCTATCCCATCCACACCATCAGACCAGCCTGCACACACCTCAACACCCAAGGGCAGCTCATCCAGACATAAGCACCACAGATCACACAAACATTCACCCAAGCAACACCCAGATGCAGACATGCCAACAGCCACTACCACCTCTGTGTCCCCCACCTCCTCGTCTCCCTCCTCCCTCCCTGTGATGTCTCCACTCACACCTGCATGCACACCACCAACAGCCAGTACGTCCATCACCAGCACACCCTCCAGTACAGTCCGCACACGTGCAGTCACCACCCCCACTGCCATTTACACGTCCCCTGTGACTTCTCCCACTGTGTCTGTCACCCCCTATTCCAAGACACACAAACGCAGGCAGCCACCCACCCAACAGCCATCCACCTCACGACAGCCTCCAGCCCATGCACCTTCACCCAAGGACAGCACACCTGACTCTCCTACAACCACCTCCTCTTCCTCCACTCCCATAACCACTACACCTACCCTTTACCTTGGTCCTAAAAAAGTTTACCTCTCCAATCTTAACCTCTTTCCCTCACCTGACCCGCCCCCTCCATCTGCTAAGAGTCCCAAGAGCACCTCAGCCACCACCAGCACCGTAGTGCATGGATTTTGGAGTCCCCCCTTTGCCAGCAGTGATACATCGGTCAGCAGCAAGGGGACAGCCAGCCCCCCCTGGAAAGAGGACCCGTAAAGTAAGGGGCCGCCGCGAGAAGACTGACACGGCTGCCCCCAAGGACCAAAGTTCTGCCACTTCACCTGCCACAACATCCAGGGGAGGCAAGGGCCAGAGAGCCTCATCGAAGGAGGGCAAGGGCAGCAGGGCGGAGAAGTCAGCCAGCAGGAGCGCGGACCAGGAGGGCCCCACAAGCCCCATCCCGGGTGTGAGGGAGGACACCCAAGGGCCCAGGACACCGTTACCGAAGGGTCCAGCAACTGCACGGTCGTAGGGCGACTGAGCAGGGAGTCCTGGCCAGGTCTGACTCCCTTGAATTACAGGACAAGCACCGTTGACGAGGGCCCCGCCGTGCAGAAAGGCACCGCTGAACAGGGCCCCGCCGTGCAGAAATGCACCGCTGAACAGGGCCCCGCCGTGCAGAAAGGCACCGCTGAACAGGGCCCCGCCGTGCAGAAAGGCACCGCTGAACAGGGCCCCGCCGTGCAGAAAGGCACCGCTGAACAGGGCCCCGCCGTGCAGAAAGGCACCGCTGAAGAGGGCCCCGCCGTCCAGAAAGGCACCGCTGAACAGGGCCCGCCGTCCAGAAAGGCACCGCTGAACAGGGCCCCGCCGTGCAGAAAGGCACCGCTGAACAGGGCCCCGCCGTCCAGAAAGGCACCGCTGAAGAGGGCCCCGCCGTCCAGAAAGGCACCGCTGAACAGGGCCCCGCCGTGCAGAAAGGCACCGCTGAACAGGGCCCCGCCAAGACAGGCACCGCTCCGCTGGGCCCTTCCTGTCAAGCACCGCTCCGCTGGGCCCTTCCTGTCAAGCACCGCTCCGCCGGGCCCTTCCTGTCAAGCACCGCTCCGCTGGGCCCCGCCGTCTCAAGCACCGCTCCGCTGGGCCCTTCATCTCAAGCACCGCTCCGCTGGGCCCTTCCTGTCAAGCACCGCTCCGCTGGGCCCCGCCGTCTCAAGCACCGCTGGCCCAATGACAGTGCCGGTTCTGTGTCGAGCTACTGTTCACGCTGCACTCGGGCCACCCTGCCTCCTCCATTGCCTGTGGAGACTGTTATCCACTTGATAGACTGTGGCTTTGCACTCCCCAGGATTGAACAGTGGGCAAGCCACTCACTGTACAGACTTGAGAGACTGTGGCATTGCACTCCCCAGGATTGAACAGTGGCCAAGCCACCCACTGTAGATACTTGAGAGACTGTGGCTTTGCACTGCCCAGGATATGGCAGTGGGCAAGAAACCCACTGTAGAGACTTGAGAGACTGTGGCTTTGCACTCCCCAGGATGGCACAGCGGGCATGGTGGCCCCTTCGTGGATCTGGCGTCGTGGACTCATGTGGCTGTGGTGCCCCCCCTTCCCTTCCCCCTGAGGTGCCTGTAGTTTTATCATCTGATGCCCCTACAGTGTTCTCTCCAACGGACTCAGGTCTCCTGTGTGGGCTTTGCCCATGTGTTGATACACTTTGGCCCACAGACAGTTGAAATTTCAGTGACTGTGCAGGACTTATTGCCTCTATTTATCGGTTACGCAATGTTTTAACTTGAAATTTTTAAATTCATTTTCCTATTTTACCATGACTTCAATGAACCTATTTTATACATAAATTTACCTTCTCACTTTAATTATATCTTTTCATTATTCCGGGGGGTTTGGGTGGTGTCACTTTGACTTGGTGCTCTGCATTGGTGTGTAGATAGTTGGGGGGTGGGTGTATTGCGTATGTGTGTGCCCGTAACCCTTCCTCCTCCCCCCTCCCCTGTGTCGTAGGTGCGGTACTCACCGTTGTCGTCTGCGCCGGAGTTTGTACTCGTGGTAGATGAGCAGGTAGACGAGAGCAGGTAGGATGTTCAATTCGGGTTCCATGCTGTCCTCCGTCCTCGTGGAGTGTATAGAGGTGAGCGTTTTCCCATTCGTAGTCTGTTTCCGGCGTGTTTTTATCGGCGGTGCTCCCGCCCCGGAAAAGGTGGCAGATTGGTGAGTTGTGATAGGGTGGGCGGTACGTTGTCTGCCGCCTGCCTGTTGGCGGTGACCGCCCCGCTGTTTGTTTGTCCCGCCGTGGCGGTCGGAGTGTTAAAGTGGCGGTCTTTGTTGGCGGTTTCCACCAGGGTCAGAATTCCTTTTTTTTTAACCGCCTGCCTGTTGGCGGGTTGGCCGCCGCTTTATCACTGACCGCCAGGCTTGGAATGACCCCCAATGTCTCTTTGCAGCCTTGTATTAACAGATAAGCAAAGAATTATGCTCTCCACCAACTCGTACACATCTATTTTTTCATCCACACCGACGTACATTTCAAACACCTCCTTTAGCTGTTTCTGCAGCATCTGCGCTCAATGGGATAGCTTGACCCATGGTACAGTCCCCCTTGTTGACTTCCCATGTGAAAATTTCAAAAGGAAGCAGCATCTCTGTCAGGCATTTGACCAGGCCCCACTGGTTCAACTCAATGATATTGCCTTTCATAGTTGCATCCCCTCGCTGCATGACATACTCATTGATCGGTCTGTACTGCTCAAACAGACGTTGCAACATGTAATATGTTGAATTCCAATGTGTTGGCACTTCCTATATGAGGGCTTTAACCGATATTCTATTATCAGGCTGGATAATCCTCAACAGCTTGCAGGCTTTATAAGAATGGCTAAAATGAGTGCAGATTCCTCTGCATGTGGACAGTAAGGGGCTGATTTAAGAAAAGTGGTGCTGCACCCAGGGCAGCGCCACTTTCCTTGCGCACCCAGGGCAGTGCCACTCTTCTTGACCCCCCACCGCCACCATGTGAGCGTCGTATTTAAAATACTGCGCATCATGGCACAGGGTAGCGGGCAATAGCATCAGAATTCCTGATGCTGTTGATGTACTGAAATTTTGGCGCTACTCCTGCTTGAGTACATAATGGCCTATTGTATTCAATGGCATGCACCCTTTTAATGCCTGCTCTTATATTTCCTTGTGACATTTTTTCGGCTCCCCCAACAGTGGAATGCCCCCCTGCATATATTATGCCTGGCATAGGCAAAATGTGGCGCAAGGTTTTACATCTTGGCGAAAGGCATGCATTGGGCCATTTTGTAGATATGGCACATCCAAAAAGCCACTTTAGTACTGTCTTAGCGTAAACAAATGACACTAAGGTGGCACTAGGGTCTCTTAAATCAGATACAGGCACAATATGTAGCAAGGGTTGACAAAGTGGCACAGGACATGCATTGTGCTACTTTGTAAATATGGCACATGTAAAAAGCCACTTTAGCGCCACCTTAGCGTAAAAAAATGACACTAAGGTGGCACCAAGGCCTCTTAAATCAGGCCCTAAGTTGCTGACTCTGGGTACTTCTTTGAGAAAGTCCTGTACAACGATGTTTACACAGTGCGCTAAACACAGGACCCTGAAATAGCTACCATCTGACATGGCCTTAAATATATTTCTGCCCTTGTCTTTGGCAACAAATCCAATGTTAAGCCTTCTGAGGTGCAGCCATTCAAAGACCTTGTTGTTGAAGTCATCCAAGATGTTTGCAGCTGTATGGGATTTCTCAATGGCGAACGTAGCTGCCGATGCATGCTTCCGAGCACCATTAAAAATTTCAGCAGTGTCAACACCTGCAGATATAATTTCTCTAACCCCCACAAAAGAAATCCAGTCTGGTGTAATGCACGTGTAATCAGTGGCTTGGCAACTGGTCCACATGTCTGCTGTCAGGTGGATTCTGTGGCCATCACTCTGCTGTAAAGCTTGCCCAACCAATTCCAGCACATCGTGATGTAGTACTGGAAAAGCAACTCTGGCGAAATAGTTCCAGCTGGGATCCTTCCATTTCGGGCAGATGGTTGCCACAAGTTCTAGAAAACCCACTCCTTCCACAAAAGAAAAAGGGAGAAGGTCCAACACTAACATTTAAGCCGGCTTCCTGTTGTACAAACGTGCCGTTGGATGGTTGCGTTTGTACTGCCCCTCCTGCCTAAACATGGCAGTAATAGTAGCCTGGATGTTTTTATTTACTGGTGCCACTGATGCAGGCGACTTCAAAGCAGAAGGTGGTAGTAGGCTCAATGTGCATCCCAGGAGGGCAGCCAGTGTATGTTCTTGCCTTGGTGTTTCAACCTGACTTTGAGTCTCATTGTGATGTTGCTGATGTGAGCACCGATACTACTGTACTGCTGAGGACAGGGCTGTTTTGTGTAACGAAAATGTCACACTCTTCTTTACCATAACATTTCACTGTGATCGGATCAAATTCCCTGCTTTCAACACCTTCACCAACACCATTTGCAGGCTTTTGGCTGCTAAGGTGTGCCTCTCAGCGGACTGTGTGGTGTTTTCTCAAATGGGTTGTTTGGCCTCCGGTTCCATACTTTGTACCAAGCTTACCCCAACTAACAATTGCTCAGCAAGTGGACAAATGGAGCATATGGCAATGTTTTGCTCCTTTTCAATAATTGTAAAGAAGTCCCAAACTGGGGAGGTCAACTTTCTAACACTGGGACCACTGCCAATGTCTGCAGAAGTGACGGTAGGCGGATGTTGTTTTGATGACGTTTGCCTCTGCAGTGCCTTCTTCTACTGAGGTGGCTGTGGATGTAGGTCCCCGCTGGGGCCTTGTAAATATGGAAGCTGGTAAAGGTGGAGGTGGTGGTATCTGTGCCACATCCCTCGGAGCAGATTGAGAAGATGGGGTAATGTTGCACTCCACTGGAGCTGGGCTAACATCCATGATAAATGGCTCTCCATAAGACTCCTCATCCTCCTCTTCTTCATCTAAAACTCTAAGGCTTTCAGGAACCTTCCTTTTGACTCCTTGCCTCTCCTTGCGAGTCTCAGACTGAGGTGGCATCCAAGTGGAGTCTTGATCATCAGACGGGGGGCTTGAACATGAAGACGGCAGAGATTTGGAAGTCGGTGGATCTTGTAAAAGAGGGGCTTCTTCGGCATCCTCAACTTGAAGCTCAACAACCTGATGTGCTCCTACTTTGGGAGGAACTGCTATTGCTGGCTGTGGCTGTTGTTGTCCACTAGCCTGAGTTTCCAGCAATGATTGGGTACTACTTTAAGAAAGAGATAAGTTCAAATCATCGTCACTGTTCGTCGACGTTTCTGTGGTTAGACAGGCTGCCTCTGTGCCAGACATGGGCTTTGGCCTAGTTTGAAGTGGGGCTGGTGATGCGGGAGTGCTGCTCCCAGCTTGTTCCCCAGAGGCTGGTGCAGCAGGCACACCTTTTTGCCCAAAAAAGGTCAGGGCGACATACCAATGGTGGGAAGCTCCTTTTTATCACTGGCCTCTTTCTTGGTAGCTGCTTTCTTTGGATCCATCTTGAAGATATCTGTTGGCATTAGCTCTTGGCTTCACAAGCTAAAGAGATGTCCATGTGGTCATGAGTGTGGTCACGTGTCACGTCATGCACAGGCCATCTGCCTGGCAGTACTGTGGGTGATGTCTCTTTCTCTTTGTGCACCTAAAAGCAAACATGCAAGAAGGATCAGTGAAACATGGTAATGTTGCAGCTGCATTACTAGTAGAAACAATATCATTTAATGGTTGCCTAAATTAGAAATAATTATGAAATAATACAGTGTATCCATTCATAAAATCACACCAACATTAGTTTTATTTATCATGTACACTCATGAAGGATAAGAAAGAGCAACTACTACAACATGCAGAATGTAACTGTTAGCTTTCTGTGCATCAAGTTGGAGATGCTGGTGACAAATGGAATAATCCTGAAATAATATAATGTAGTGCTACTGTACACCTTTGGCAGATATGGGGCTAATGGGGAAAATGGAAAACATTTTTTTAATTAAAATAATAAAAAAAAAACGTTTTTTTATTTATTTTAAAACCAAGAAAGAAATTACAAAACGAGTTAAATATTATTATAATGTTATTATAAATTAAATAAAATAAGGTTTGTGAAACAAATTATTTAAAAAAAATACATTAAAAAAAATAGCATTCAATTGCTGATGTACTAGGGGAAGGGGACTACCATGAAAAACCACAGGGATTTGGGAGGCTAGGAGTGGTGCAGGTGAAAAATCTTTAAAAAGTATATAATAAATAAAAAACACTGCTCAGACAGTACATTTAGTAATAAGCGTTGACCTACTAGGCCTGAAGTATAACACACAAAATGGCTTCCAGCCACATGGTAAAACAACAACCAGCAAGAAGGCATTGCCACCACAACAAAGAAGAACACATGCAGGCCTAAAACCACACTGGCTGCCTATACAAAATGGCTGCCAGCCACATGGTCAAACAACAACCACAACGGAGGTATGGCCACCAAAGCAAATAAATAACACATGCAGGCCTATAAAAAACACAGTGGCTGCCTACACAAAATGTCTGCCAACCACATGGTCAAATAACAACCAGCAAGAAGGCATGGCCACCACAACAAAGAAGAACACATGCAGGCCTAAAACCACCCTCGCTGCCAACACAAAATGGCTGCCAACCACATGATCAAACAACAAGCAGGATGAAAAGAAAACAAAAACGCATATATGTATAGGACTATAATTGACTATACAAAAATGTCCCCTGGCCACATGGCATGGGGAACAAAGACAAATAAGGGCCTATGACAAACACTCTCATGCACTTGCCAGACAAAGAAGGCATTGGTTCAGGGGAAAAAACAGCATTAAGTCAGTAATTCCAAAAACAAAAATTAAAGGGGCTAAAATTTTTACAACAACACACATCATACAAAGCCATCAAGTATTGCCCCCACCATACACTGTTTTCAGAAAAACAAAAACGTGAAATACTGCCTAACAACATTTTGTTATATTTAATCCAGTGCCATCCATGGTTTTTCAGTTCAACAGGCACCACAAACAGTTGTTTCATTATGTACCCATGACTAGTACTGGGCCTACAGCTGGAAGGCCTATTCCATTAGCAGGCGTGGCCACTTAACATTAACATAGTAAATTAAATGAATATTGCAAATTTACAAAATAAAACATGGAGAAAATGTAGTGAACTGTAAAACATTGTTCTTTTTGTAGAACACAAATTACAAGCAGAACTATAATGACCCAAATGCAGGCCACCCAGCACAACTGGTTAGCTGTGGTAAAGTGCCCAGAGTCCTAAGGTCAACAAAATAGATCAGTAAAAGTGAGGCAAAGCAGGCAAAAAGTTTGGGGGAAGACCACCCCTCCAGCTAAAAGTGAGGAGAGCTACCCAACCTCTTGGGAGATTTCATCACTAAGGTGGAAGAACCCAGAGAGACCATCCCACTCCAAGGTTAATGAAGAGTGATATCCTGAAACCGGTCCCAGCGTTCTTGATTTTGGTCCAGGCAGGACCTGGCCTGGCAGTTTGGGCTGGACTTTTCCATTGGGAACAGGTTGTCAAGACTTATTTGCATATGAATGGATCGAAACTTGGATGGCACGCTGAGCAAAAGAACAATGGGTTAAACCCAGATCTGAGACTAGGGTAAGTGTTTGAAAAGTTGCAGCACTCCGACCAACATGCTTTTGTGTTGCTAAAGTTGCCCTAAGTGGAACAGGTATGCCTAGACGTGGGTCCTGTGCTCACTGTGCCACTGGATTCAAGTTAACCTGGCTGATGAAGGGTGATGCCCTGAAACTGGTCCCAGGATGCTTGTTTCCAGGCCAGGGAGGGCCTAACCTGGCAGGTCCGGCTAGACTGTTCCCATGGGGAACTGGGTAAAGACTGATTTTCATATGTCTGAGTCCAAACTAGGATGGCATGGTGAGCAAAAGAATAATGGATTACACCCAGATCAGTGACTGGGGGTGAGTGTTTAAAAAGTTTCTGCACTCTATCCATCATCCTTTTGTGTTGCTAGAGAGACCATCAGCATCTGCGTGATCTTTCTCTGGTTTCTATTCCACCGTAATGTCAACTCCCTGTATGGAGATGGATGACCTTAACAATTTTGGCTTCTCATTCCTCATTTGCATTAGCCACTTGAAGGTCCAGTGGTCTGTCTGAACACAGAAATGTATGCCAAACAGGTATGGTCTCAACTTCTTCAGGTCCCAGACCACAGCAAAAGCTTACCACTCAATATCCCTCCACCTCTGTTCCCAGGGTAGGAACCTCCTGGAGATAAAAGCTACAAGTTGGTCTAGGCCCTCTCCATTAAGCTGTGATAGCACTGTCCCCATGCCATGCTTTAAAGCATCAGTTTGCACTATAAATTCTTTATACAGCTCAGGGTCCTTGAACACAGGGGCTGTGCACATGTGGGCGTATTTACAAGCCCCTTGCACTCCTTAGCACCACCGTAGCATAATTTTTGTGATACTACAGCGGTGCTAAGCAGGCCCTCAGCCTACGCCATATTTACAAAGTGATGCAATGGTACAATTGCACCACTTTGTAAGCCCTTGCACCACATTATACCTGCGCCAGGTATAATGTAAGCAAGGGAGGTGTCCCCCCGCAGGGAGGCCCAAAAAACTGGTGCAGTGAAATCTACAAGATTTCACTGTGCCATTCTAGTGTTTTTTAACGCCTGCAGGTGTTAAATTGACGCTAGTGCCATATCCTATAGGTCTCTATGAGCTTTGCTGAACTAGCATCAAAATTATTGGGCGTAATCTAGCAAAGCCCTACAACTGCACAAAAAATGTTGGAGCAGTTGAGCTAATGAGGGCCATGGTGCGCTGTATTGTAAATACAAAGCTCCCATTGTGTTGTTAGGGGGCGCAGGGCAACCCAAGGAAACTGGTTTATCGAACTGATGTGCCAGTTCCTTGTAAATATGCCCCATGGCCTTCTTCAGGGAGTCAAATGCATTTTGGCATGCATCTCTTCACATCACATTTCTGGGTTGTTTGTTTGATTTCAGATCCATCAAGGGGGCAACAATGTTTCCATACCCTTTGACAAACCTCCAGTAATATTCTGTGAGGACAAAGAAGGCTCTCATCTCTCTCTGACTCTTTGAGGGCTCCCAGGTCATGATGGTGTCCATCTTGGCGTGGAGGGGCTGCACCTTACCATCACCCAGCAGGTGTCCCAAGTACCCCACAGACCCCTGCCCTATCTGGCACTTACTGACCTTGGAATTCAGACCTGCATTACACAGAGCCTGAAGCACTTTCTGGAGGTGAAAGAGGTGGTCCCTCCATCCGCTACTGAAAACAGCCATGTCATTCAAGTAAGCAACGCTGAATGCCTACATACCAGCCAAAACCTGATTCACCAACCTCTTGAAGGTGGCAGGGGTATTCTTGAGCCCTAAGGGCATCACTCTAAATTGATAGTGGTCCTCTGGAGTGGAGAAAACTGACATCTCCTTGACTCCTTCAGTTAGGGCAACCTGCCAGTATACTGAAGTAAGGTCAAAAGTACTCGGAAACTGAGCTCCCCCTGATCTGTCAATCAGCTCATCTGCCCTGCGGATGTGATGGGCATCAGTCTTAGTGACTGAATTGAGCCCCTCGTAATCTGCACAGAACCTGAGTTCATGTGAAGTGCCTTCGGGACAGCTTTTGCTCCCAGTACCACAGGGCTGGACCAGGGGTAGTAGAAGGTTAAATCACTCCTAATTCCAGCATTTTGTAAATGTATTCCTTAATGCTAGCCCCCACTTTGTCAGACAGCCTATAGATTTTATTTTTCGCAGAGAGGCAGGTATCAATGTTGTGGATACACAAGTGTGTAACCAGAGGGGCGAGGGAGAACAGAAAGGAGAACTGACCCAACAATGGGTGACAGTCCCTCTGCTGTTCAGGAGTCAGGGTAGGGGACATTTTCACACCTTCCACTGACCGATCCTTCTCTTTGGCGCCCAAGAGGACTGGAAGCGGTTCACTCTCCTGCTCCTCCCCTCCATCTGTCCCCAACAAGATGGTGACCGCAGGCCTCTCAAAGTGGGGTTTGAGATGGTTGAGGTGAAGAACCCTTGAGGATTGTCTGGAAGTCTTAAGGCCCATCAAGTAGGTGGGCTCCATGTCCGCTCAACAATCTCATGGAATTCCACGGGGCAGCCATTTGGTCATACCACTGCTTCTTCACTTCCTGGTTGGCCTCTAAGTTGTCTGAAGCTTGCTTCCACAACTTGGCCATCTGGCTTCTGAAGACCAGCATGTAGCTAACTACATCCTAGGGAGGTTCCATGGGAGATTGTTCCCACTTTTTTTTCACCAGACTGAAAGGTCCCCTTACAGGGTACCCGTGCAGAAGCTCAAAAGGGCTAAACCTAACCCCCTTTTGTGGCACCTCTCTGTAAGTAAAGAGTAGGCATGGCAATAGGATGCCCCACCTACACCTCAGAGCCTCAGGCAGGCTCCTGATCATGCCTTTCAGGGTTGTGTTGAATCTCTCAACAAACTCATTGGTATGTGTATGGTAGAGGGTAGAGAACATATAAGTAACTCCACACTCCTTCTACATTGACTGCATGTAAGCAGACATAAAGTTGGTGCCCCTGTCAGACACCACTTCCTAGAGGAAGCCCACTTGTGTCAAAATCACCATCAGGGACCTAGCGACTCCAGGTGCAGTGGTAGGCTTCTGAGGTATGGCTACTGGGTACCTAGTGGCATGGTCCACCAGAAACCAGGATAAACCTGTGACCAGAGGCTATCTGGGGATCCATAGGCCCTACAATGTTGATGCCCACCCTCTCAAAGGGAGTGCCTATTACAAGTAAGGGAGCCAGAGAAGCTTTCAGTTTCTTCCCTGTCTTCCCACTGGACTGTCAGGACAAGCAGATTCTAAATCTGAAGAAATCTTCATCTGGGGCCAGTAAAAGTGGTGGGGGGGGAACCTGGCAAAGGTCATGTCTTAGTCCAGATGTCCTGCCAGGGAAATTTTGTGCGCCAGCCCCAGTAGGAAGGTCTTTTAGCATTGGGGAGCCACCAGGGCCCTTGTTGCCTGATGCACAGGTGCCTTAGACTCACTGTACAGGAGGATGTCCTCCCAGTAAATGCGAAGATTACCAGAGGCATCACCTGAAGCCTGGGCTTTGGCCTATTGCCTTTAAGGTTGGGCATTCCCTCTGCACCTTGCAGAATTCCTCCCTGGTTTGTCCTCCTTCTACTTGCCACCCAGCAAGTTTAGACGGGTAACAAAGGGAGGCTTTATCCTCTTCACTGGGCCACCTCCTCTGGTGCCCTATCCACCCCAGCTGGGGGGGGCTATGCATGGGCTGGTTTTCCATGCCCTTTGCCCTTTCTCCTTGAGCCAGCTGTCTGAACCATCCATCTAGGTTCCAG
Organism: Pleurodeles waltl; assembly: GCF_031143425.1. Taxonomy (NCBI): domain Eukaryota; kingdom Metazoa; phylum Chordata; class Amphibia; order Caudata; family Salamandridae; genus Pleurodeles; species Pleurodeles waltl. Next base: position 917,307,234 of record NC_090444.1, read on the forward strand.
ACCTTCCTGACCCCCCTCCAGGGCAGCTATGGAGCTGGTGGTTACACACACCCACTCAGGTGTCCCCAACATTTCCACGTGTGACCTGAGCTCCACTTCCTTTCAGAAAGTGCGCTCCGGGTCATTCCCTATCAATTAATCCATAGCCATGGCAGGGCTCACAGTTACCTTCAGAAGTTCTGAGACCAACCTCCACTCAAATGGAGCAAGGGTCACTGGGTAGTGACCCTCACCATTGTCTGCTACCACAACTCGGTAGAATACATTGGGTAAAATCAGTGCTGGGGCCACCAGCTGACCACTTACCATAGTCATGCTGGCACCTGTGTCCCTCAGAGCCATAACACCTTGCCTATTTATGGTAACCCACTGCCTATACTTTGCAGTATTGGAAGTCGCGTGGGTTTTTGGGACCATCTCCACGTCTCCCAGGGACACTAGGGCAACCTCCCACTAACTACCTCCCACTAACTAGGACAAACTCTTCCCCAAGCACTACACTCGCCATCCCTTGGCCCATATTTATGAAATGTTTGCGCCGCCTTAGCCTCATTATTTTTTTATGCTAAAGCGGCACAAACCATATTTATATTTTGATGCTAGACTGGTCTAGCATCAAAATATGGAGTTAGCACCATTTTTATGGAGGTCCAATCCACCTTGCGTCTCATTGCAACAATGAGATGCAAGGTAGGTGTTACCTTCCTAAAAATTACGCTAGCCCTCTAGCGCCATATTTACCTACCGACGCAAAACTCATGCATACGAAGGAAGCGGACCTAAAAAGTGGCACTAAAACCGATTAGGGTCAAAATTTAACGCCGGGTCAGAGCAGCTGTTAAAAAGAGACCCAACCACCACCACTCCATAAAAACACACAGAAGGAGCATTTGAAACCTTCAGGAGAACACGAAAGTGGTACTGCTCCAGCTTGGCACACGCAGCAGACGTTGGCAAAGACAGCAGGGGCCTCCACCACCACCGCAGCAACCACAAAAACCATCACAGCAGCCACAAGGGCAGTGCAGAAGGCGGGAGAGGATCTTCAGACAGCACACAACCATCCTTGGCCTCAGGGAACAAGATGTGATCAGGATGTACCGACTGAAGCAGGAGCCCACATTGCGCCACACATCACAGCAAGTGTGCAAACCTACTATGGTTCCACCCATGACCAAACTCCTCACTCCATATGCTGCCGTCTGGATCTTTTCCGATAATGGGTGCACAAGTGGCTGGTATGTCCCAGCCATTCTTCTCGGTCCTCCTACCTTAGGTCATGGTTGCTATCATACGCCTCACACCCCACCACATCTGCTTGCCAAACGCCCGGCATCTGCAGCAGGAGACCAAGCAAGGTTTCTACCAGATCACTGGGTTCCCTCATATGCTGGGTGTAATGGACTGCACCCATGCTCAACTGGTGCCACCTGCAGCAACGGAACACCTATATAGGAACCACAAGCACACCCATTCAATCAATGTGCAGGCCATTGTGGACCACCGTGGGCTATTCACCAACATCGCAGCAAAATATCCCTGCAGCGACCATGATGCATACATATTTTGCCATTGCACTATCGACAAGCGGTTCCAGGATGGGCAATAAGGCAATGGTTTACTCATAAGTAAGCCACCATAGCAATCATTACACTCACAACACACCAACCATGTAGGACAAACAAGACAAACACCACACTAAATACACATGGGCAGGGGTATTTAGATGTACAGGCAAAAACACATATGCAACATGCCGCACTACACCGCATTCATTGCACTTCACAAACACATACATCCACATGTTCATAACACAGCCACACCCTGACTGGAACACCACGTGTTGAAAAGTGGAGCCAAGTCCCCTTTGCATACAGAAGCTGCGCACAAACCACTACAAGTGTCCACAGGTTGACAACTAAATACAGATCATACACACACATTACACCAAACAAAAGAAGAGCTCAGCCATGTCAATGGCATAGGCCATGCCCATTCAAAGAAAGTCACACCTAGACGAAGTCCCACGTAAATCATGGTGTACAAATTAATCTGCCATTAAAGAACATGAGGCAGAATAATAAGAAATGGGGCAGCATCTACTCCAGTGCCACCTCACATGCGCCCCTAGTTCCCCCTAACACTACTATGTCTGTTTCATATGCCAAGAACGGTCCACCATGGTGTAGAGTTTGTGAAAAAAACTGTAAAAATCACAGATGCCATAGTAGGATTCAGTAGAAGTATAGAGGACATACCTGACCTTACGTGCACTGTACTAAGGGACCCATGTGAAAAATACCTGTGTCCCTCCCAAAGCCTACACTGTGCATGTGTAGAAAGTGTCTGTGGGCAATCATGTATTGGAAGCTAGGAGATACTACTGCACCAAATTTTATCATCCTACAAATGTGTGATACACTACCTTGTACACTTGATGGATGGCACAACCATCATCTGCAACAAAGGGTCACTAAGTGTCGCACTGCATGCGTAGTGCCACATGGTAACATGGACGGCACAGTCTTTCTCTGTAGGGCTCCTATGGTGTCTCTACATCTGATACCATTGTAGTGCAAGCAGGTGGTAGGTTCCATCTAACACTAGAACACTGCTTCAAATGTGAACTGCACAACACATTTTTGCTTAATTATAACCATCATTTTGGAATCAATATGTAAATTCCCAGGTCCTTGAGCCACTACCCAAGACTGTCATGTCCATCAACACAGTCCAATTAAACCATTTCACAAGAACAGGAACATACACTATACCACAAGCAAGTCTGAGTCACCACTCCAACTACAACTAACAACTGTCATGGTATATTCCAAACCACTATCAAGCTTAACCAACACATCTTCTCTCTTTCCTTTGCAGCTGTTCAAGGTTACGGCATACAGCCATGGATCATGACTTCATTTGCCAATCCCATAAAGGTGGAAGAGCGTGCCTACAACAAAGGGCATAGAAGAATGCGCAATGTGGTGGAGAGGATATTTGGGCTTTTGAAATCAAGGTTCAGGTGCCTGGCCCTCACAGGAAGAAGCCATTTGTATGCTCCAACACTCGTATGCAAAATAATACTGCCATGTGCAATCTTCCACGACATCTATTTCAGAACAAATGTCCCCTGGGAAGACCAGGTTGATGTCCCCAGTGAGGAGGAGGATGATGATGGAGCAGATAATTTGGAGGGGGAACAACAGAACACTGCTATAGGAGTTCGCAGGAGACTCCGCATTGTTGGGAACTTCTATGCATAGTGACTGGACTAGCAATATCACACTGTAAATAGCACAAATAAAATACTTTGCACCTGATTCTCCTTGGTCTACTTATTCTCCACTACATATACCAATGGAATGTGACTCAAACCTCAAGGAGAAGGTAAGAAACACAAAAGGTACAAGTATGGTAGCAACATCGTTTGTGATGTAAGAGGGTCTACTGCCTCCATCTCATTATATCAGTGACACGGAATTCACGGGTATGTGACTCCTGAAGGCAAAAATCCATGCATCACTACATATTTTGTGCCGTCAAGTGGCCAAGGTGCCAATTACTAGCCATGCCTAACAGGATGTATGCAAGGGGGGCATACATAAGGCAGGGGCTATCAACAAATGGAGTTTAAGTAATGTTGGAACTGAACACTGTCAGAACTCAGGATGATTGCTGGTTTGCCTGCATGGTACATGTGTGACAAGGGGGGGGGACATAATAGTTAACTATGGTCCTTAAGGAATTGTCCAGGGATTGTAACCAATGTCGGATGTATCCATGGATTATGTCCTGGCACTGCAATTGGGCACCACCCTGACACATGGTGGATTGTATCTCACATATGGCACACGCACGTTGGCTGTGGAGTGCGCAATGGGTTGCCATTCAAATTAAGCAGCTATGGGTGCAGAATCACTGTCCAAACACATGACCTACTGTCAGGATCTAGGAATTTAATGGGACAAGGACCATCAAATGATAGTCTGGGTAGAATGTAGACAGAGTGTGTTACACTCCCTATGTACATAAGATGCACACATGTCACACAAATCTGCTGTCTTGACACATGCCTACAGCAAATCCAGATAAACTTATGAAGATTGGTGTATGGGTGTATGTCCTAGGTAGCAACAGGTTTGCCAGTATAAACAATGCTTGACATGTGTCAACATGTTTACCTAGTATGTTCTTTATAGCAACATCACACAGCACATAGCAATGCAAACCACTCATTGTCACTCATACGACAGAACAAGTGTATGGTAGCAACAGTAACAAATTATCTCATACATGTTTTGGGCTCCAACATCGCAATCATGTGTTGGATGTGCAACTATGTCCATCATTGTTCAATAATGTCACAGACCCAACATTAAAATGAGTGGGAGTAGACCTAGCCATATATGTGGCATTTGGCTAATGAAAATTGCAGCACTGAGATGATTTCACACCTCAACATCATTCAGTCATGGCAAGAGTTACCTAGGTTGTGGCATGCTGGAAGAAATGCATGCCTATGTTCAACATAGGATGGGGATGGACAGCTTAGAGATACCCACAGATACTTGCAAATACAACACGGAGGTCACTTGGGGACAGCACACGTGTTGTGGCAGGTATAATGTCATGTGTGCATGGCACTCATTACATCTCACAAATACTGTCAATGTGATGGTAACTATCAAGTAGCCAGTAGTAAGGGATGTGTACATCTACAAATTACACAAGTCACATGTTGCATCCTGTCCATGTATGACCAGACAATATTGCTGTAGAAGATGTGTACAAAGTGCAACAGCCTAAAGAATGGGAGCAAAGTAAGGGACAACACATACCTTACTAGTCATGCGGGAAAACATGTACAAGGAACACACATAGACCAATACTGATTGTGCAAAACATCCATGTCTACATGTCAACATTTAACATATGTACAGAGAGGGTGGCCAGGTAAGTACATAACCCAGTCATGTTTGCCACTACCATACCCTTGTATTTGCCCCATTGCATGCCACCATGACAGGAGGCAGTGACAGACATCACCATCTGTACCCTGGCATGTTCCCAAAATTGAAGTCACAACAGATATACAACCTGCTCATGAAAACAATTAAGGCCATCAAATAATGAAACGTTTTCTACACGTGCAAGCACCTAGTCCTCTGTTCATGATAGGGAAAGGCTGACATCAAGTGCTGCAGAGGAAAATGTGATTTCCTGGTCTGTTTGATCACAACTGTGCATGTGTCTGCCTACAGGGGATTGTGCAGAGTTCTGCTGAGTAGCAATCATGAAGAGGCTAGATCCCCTCTCAATAAACCCACACACCACTGCTCTGGCTACATAAATGTATTACTTTGTCAGGGGCCTGATGCATGTGCACAGGTGCTGAGTAAACTAGAGGTCCATTAGCCTGCCCCTTTCACATGCAACTATGGGTTTGTGTTGCCATACAAACTCATGCAGTTGTGATGATGAGTAGAATGGCATATATGCCAGACTGCAACACTGCTACACAGTGGTATGCCATTGTATGTGACAGTAATAACAAACAGGATGTGGACACATGTGAGTGCCTATTTGGAGCCATGAACACATATACCACATATCTCAGCACACATGAACCACTATAATAGCTCAGGCATGGTAATGTTTATGGACTCTGTACAAAAGGCAACGAGCACAAAAGTAAAGGCATAGGTACCACAAGATCAGTGACTGTAAGAAATGACCTTCACATGTCTTCTGACCTACGGAAACATACGTGGCACTGATGTGACTACACATACATTTGTCAAATGTCAACATGTGCCCATGCAGGAAGATAATAATGTGAGGTTTCACATCATATGAACACACCACTTTGGTCATATGTTACAGAAATGACACTACACATGTCTTTACACTAACACGGCATACCAACCTTCAGTAACACATATGTACATTCCATCTCCTGCAACTGCATCATGAAGTAAAATCCAACAACTCACCACAGAGTGGACACCGATTCACACAAAAATTGCCAGGGATAACATAATGTCAACCCAGTCCTAGTCCACTGCATACTCTGAGTACCAATTGTCATGGTTGTCACATGCCTAACCTATCTTTTGTATTGTAAGTGTTCTGTTTCTGTCTGTGTATTGTGGGGTGTTTGTCTGAGGTAGTATAGTTTTTGGGGTAGTTGGGGTAGTTGTTGGGAATTATTATTTTTTTGGGTGAATTGCATTTGCAGTTCAATATGTCTGGGAAAGGGAGGATGGCGAGGTTGTCAGCCAATGAGCTGGATGGCTTTATATGGATGGTACCGCACTACCTTCCCATGATGCTGGTACTGGGTGGCCGTGTCACTCAAGGCTAACCCACAGAGACAAGGAAGCTGCGGTTGGGCAAGTCGATCCACCACCGAACAAGAGTGTTTGTGACAGGAAAGAACGACCACCAACTGAAGCACTGCTGGGCAGACCTCATTACAAGGGAGCAAGATCTGCTGGATCATCTGGGCATTGAGATTGGTGGAGCAGTTGGTAAGTATCCCATTTCCATGCAAAGTCAATTTTTTGCATGTGCATGATAGTTGCAGACACCGTTGAGTGCTGCATGTCATGGTTATGGATCAGGACATGTTGTATGCTGCCTGTATGAAGAGCCCCAGTTCCACCTTAGGCCTGCAATTCAAATGTACAAGAATGAAGCCAAGGCAGGGCAGCTGTACCATTTTCCCTGCACAACCATTACAAAGTGCTGTGATGCATGCATAGGGCAACTCGGTTTTGAGCAGCACAAAATGAGGCCTGCACCATGCATCATGTATGGGAGGGGGTCCCGAAACCTGTTTGGGAGGCAAATGTATAAGCTACTGGGAAAAATGATAAATATTTAAATTCTATATTTCATGCACTCCTGAGAGCAGGTGTGATATGAGGGCATATAAATGTATGTGATTGGCCCCCATGTACTCAGCAGACGTCATGACGATCTATTGTGTTGCACTGAGTACATCATTTACCTACACATAAATAGATGCAGTTGGATCCTACCTGCATCATGCTGTGCCTTAATTCTCACTAGGTGCACACATGGCGGGGATAAGGGGTACTCAAAGACTGTATTGATGCAATTGGTGCTGCATCACTGTTGTTCTTTCTTCCCCTTTGTGTCATGGACCAAGGCTATGTAAGGGAGCTTGATCATGCACTTGGTCCAGACTACGAGCACTTTCCTCTTCCTGTACATTGTGTATCACATACACCCTAAGCTATGTCTATTACCACACACACATGTGCTGAGTTAGTTCCACAGGCCTGCCGCTTCTCATTGACAATATGGGTCTGACCTATGTCTGCTCCATCACTGGAACATTACTCAGTAACCTGCACCGGCAAATGCATCCTTGGACCACAGAACAAGTGTGTCTGTGTGGAGGCATATGTCTATGCCCATGTTCGTACCCCTCTCTGGACAAAAAATGGTATACCATGCCACCAATGGCTGGCCACACACTATTGACAATACATCCAAGATTTCAACCAGTCAATGTGCAGATAGGTACAACTATTTTCACATGAGTAAACTCCCATAGCATTATTGATTGTGTGTGTGCCTTGTGATGGCATACACATATTACTTACTTCACACAAGGCTGTATCACGGCATTCCACAACACTTTGGAATATACACACACAACCCCTGGGCAGTTGTTTGTCAGTTTGCTGTGACAATGAGTTAGATATGTATAACATCTGGGGCAGGCTCAAATGCTATGGGTGTCACAATGGGATAGCCACTGCAACAACCAGTGCATGCCCCTCAGATGCAGTATACAGTGTCATGCATTCCCATATGGTCATAGAGGTGTAGAGCTAACAAACACCTGCATGACAATGCCATGAATAAATGGTGCAGTGAGAAGCACCACAGGAGTGTCAGGGACAGTGATGGTTTGTAGGTGAGTGGGTCTACATTATCTGAGGCTATGTATGATTGACTGATCATAGATGTTTGTCAGTTGCTCAGATCTATCACTAGGATGATTTGCTCACTCAGCCTAACAAGTTGACAGTGAACAATGTAGTCCATTAACTGATATGTACAAATTACACTAAGCAGTGTTTTCCATTCATGTCTTGAAGGTGGACCTACGCTCTACATCGTAGGTGAGGTGGCCCGATTTGAAGACCCCGATGCAGCCAGTAAGTGTCATCTTGTATGTCATGTATGCCAATCCAGGGTTTGGTGTGAGCCAGTGTGAAGTGTAGCATGCTGTGAAATATGGTTTTGCCCGACCAATGATATGATATCATTGGAGAATGGATAGTGACATCATGTCTGATGGACTGCTGTGCAATGAGAATGGCTTGCTTGTAGCACAAGGGACAAAGTGTGCTGGCATGGAGTTCTGTGTAACAGGAATTGTAATGGCTGGTCACATATTCATTGGTGTCTACCATTATAGGTGTCTGGGCAGCTGCTAAAGTACATAGCATGCCTGTTGACAAACACTTTGTCATAGCACTATTGCCAGCACTGTGTGCCACACATAGCTTACACTTACTGACAAGACGGTACAGATGTGGGTTATATCTTCAGAGGTCTCGAGGGGGCTTATGTAGGAGGCACGTGTACCACAGGTGCCTCCGTATCCTTCAGATATACTGAGATGGTAGTACTGCAAGGACCCGTATTGTGCTGCACAACAGTCAGTAGTGTAGACAATTCGTAGACAACTCAGCTCCAGATGGTTGTGGAAATTTTTTATTATTCTTCCCACACCAGATCTCAGCAGTTTTTACAACATGGTCCTGCCACCATGATTTTTGTGAGTGATGTAGGTCATACCACATATGCACATGATGTGAATGCTGTGTGCATACTTGGTACTTTGATGATGTCTGACATACATGTGCAAATGATGTACAATGTATCAGGATACTGTTGCAGCACCCAATGCAGTGCCAAACTCACTGTGGGCCTAAGGGCACCCTTACAGCCACCATGTGTGTGCCGTTTATCACATGTAGCACAACATAGCACAGGGTAGGGGGGCTTATGTTCTGTAATGTGTAGACAACATTTATGTGCAGGTCATGCTTTGACCAAACCTGCTGGGTACATTGCATCAATTGTACATGTGGGCACATCATGGGCAATGGCGTACCCCCTTGTAATGTATGCTCAGGCCAGGTCTTACACTAGGACACATAAATTATGATTCACCACACCTTAGAATAGCCAATTGGAAGTTAACCAAACCCCCTATCCTATGGCTCCCACCTTGTATCCATGATGACGGGGCAAGCCTTGATGTTTCACCAGGGGTGTCGAGGTGATGGATTGCAGGCACAGCCCTCCTGATGCACGGGGACACAGGAAATCCAGACTTGCTGGGGCACATGATCCTCACAAGTTTGATGACACAAATGTTGATCATGGACAATGTTGTCCAATCAGCTTTGGGCCCTGTTGGTTAACAATGGGTAGCCGTCATCCCAGTGACACGCACATGATAGTGTAGATGGCTGGTAGGAAAGCGTCACAGATGAGCAGTAAGTCATTTTTGATGAATGTGTCTATATGTGTTATCTGCAGTTGCACTGTATATAATATGGCTGTACAACCTCCACCCAATTCTGACACTGATCCTTGTTTCTCCTCATATTTCAGCTGCCTATATGACACCAGACCAGAGGCACACTTTTCACAAGAGGGCCGAGCGCTACTGGCATATAATGAGGAGGAAGCAGGATACTGCTGAATGTGAAGGAGGTTCCGCAATGAAAAAGCATCTGAGAAATGGTGCGCATTTGCACATGGTGCACCTCCACAGCAACTACACAAGGACACTATAGGAAAAACATCAGGGGTGCAGACAGTCACAGCCAGTCCAAGGCCCTCCATGTCAGCTTTACCAATCAGGAGCCAGGCTCCAGTTCAGCCACCTGCTTCAGTTGTTGCTAATTTGAACTAGACATGTGACGGGATATGGCCAAGATTTTAGCCAGACTTTAAAAATTGGAGAAGGAGAGTGCTAAGAACCGGAGGATGTACGATAAATCAAAAAGAAACTGGAGAAAACAAAGAAATTAAGTTATATTGTTCTACAACCTCCCAGTTCCTTCTCACTTTTATTGTTTTACATAGTTTTAGATTGGGTTGTTTTAGTTGGGTAGAATTAGGCTAGAGTAGGGGAAGCATGGGTTAGGTTAAGTATAGTGGGGGTGGGTTTTTCTTCATTTTTGAATTGGTGGGGGGCCTGGGTGGGGTTCATGTTGGGGTATTTGTGTAAAAAAAAAAAAAAAAAAAAAAAAATATATATATATCTGTTTAGGCCATAGGTTAGGTTAGTACATGTGTAGTCATAGTTTATGTTGTTCTACTTGTATCTTATTTCTTAATGGACGGGGTCAATGTTTAGAGTGTGGTGTTACATATGTAAGATAAGTTTATAATAGGTTAGATAGGTGTAGTTGTTAGTTATGTTAGTATAGGTTAGTTTAACATAGGGTAGTTTTTAGGTTAGTTGTAGGTATTTGGTTTTACCATAAAGCCTGTTTTTCTCAGCCTAATTCTTTTGTCAGTTGATTGAGTGTCTGGGGGTTCTCATGAGTGCACTGGTTAAGTTGGGGGAGTAGCCTAGAATATGCTTACTGTCTTGATTTCCCAGGTTTACCATGTGCATCCCGGATGACCAAGAAGCTGTCAGATTGGCTGCTACATACTGTCTATCAGCGCATACATTTACCATCCAGTGTTCGAGTCATTCCTAATGTGTATGTCTACTTTATCTTGGACAGGTAAATGTGGTACTACACCTGTTATTGGTGGGGGGCCTGCAATTTCATTGTTGGCAAGTGTGGCACATCTGACAACAGGCAAATTTGAAACTGTATCCTGCAACACTGGCAGGTGGCCATCACTGATAAGGTTAGCTTCTCCTGTACCACACAAATAGGCTGTACTGGTACTCCCATCTGGGTAAATCACCATTGACTTGGTTGAGAGCCATACATGCCGTATGTTTACTTCAAACGATATCTGTTCAAAATGTATATAGAGTACTCAGTAAATTGGTTGTAGCAGACAACACCATCATTCACCTTTCTCATGTTAGGATCCTAGTGTGTAGCTTTGTGTCTGACAGTCATGCACTCATGTATTGATATTCTGTACACATTGACACGGATTGACGCAATGCTATCTTTTAGCTGAGTAGATGGATCTCAGTAAACATAAAAATGCTACATGTGTACAAGTTGCTTTATTTACAGGTGCAATTGTATTTGTGAATTCTATACAATGTCCAGTTCACAGACCCCATAAGTGAACCCTAGCCATATGTGGCACAATCTGAGTCCAGGGTTGAGAGTCATGTCATGAGACATTGTTAGGAGTAGTGTGCAATAGTAAGGAGTTAAAAAATTGCCAATTGGTATGAAAGAGACAATGACAATACATAGCAGACAAATCAACAGTGGTTAGGTGAGGAGGGCACATTTCTTACTGTCACAACACTGGCATGATCTTAAGCCCAGAACTAAGGAGAACTGTCCACGTGGCACAGACTGGTGCTACTGGGTGCTTTTTTTGTGAATGTTATTCCTTCCACATCTTCATCCTCTGATGTGTGTGGTGCCATGGCTGATGCCGTTGTAGAGGTAGAGGGGGCACACACACTTCAGGGGATAAAGATGTGGAGTCAAAGATCCCAAAAACTGCCATTTGTGGCAAAACATAAGGCATCACTGCAGCAAGGAGGAACTGCTGGTTTTTCAACACCGTAGCAACATCATGATGGTAGGCAGCCTTGTTTTCCCTGAGGGAGACCTCTTCCCACTGTATGGACTCCAGGGTATTCTGCATAGCCCCCAGTCTGTTGTCTGTTATGCTGCTGACAATTTGGGAGGCCAATTGTTGTAGCCTCTGCTTCATGACAGCAGCTTTGTCAGCCAGAGACTGCTGGTGTCCACGTAGCGGGGAGTGGGTACCTCTGATGGCAGCTGAGTTGTCCTTATTTGGACTGAGGCACGTCCGCACTCCCTCTAGGCTGCCTGCCATGGTCTCCATCCTCACCCGCACCTGCTTGGCCACCTCCAGCTGGATTCCTACCACTGTCCTCTGAAAGCTGATCTCTGGATCCTAGGAGACCACAGCTGTGTGATTACTGGCTGGTGACATGTGTTGCTAGCTGGGTGGTTCATGTGGAGACCCCACAATGCTGTGTGTTCTCCCTGCGACTGGAGGTGGTGTCTGCTGTAGTGACCTTCGGACATCCTGGGGAGTCTGTTCATTGATGGTTGGCAGCTGCTCATCCATGTCATCTGCAAAATCCAGGACAGGCAGGACGGCAGGAGGTAAGCCATCATCCTCCGCAATGAGATAGTGTAAAATCAATATTTAATTGTTTTGGCTGCTGACATGGGATATCATTTATTTGCCACTGGAGGTTCCGTGACATGTTACTGACCCAAGGTTGTGGTTGTAGCATTGTGCGTTACACATGGGTCAAGCTCTCTAGGTATTTTGGGCCATATGTAGGTGCCTTCAAGCGCCGCCTGAATGTCACTTTTGATGAGGCTCAGGTGGCGCTAGGCCTTTCCCCGTATGTACAAGGCGGCATGAAGCCACTTTTTCTGCCTCGAAGCCACCTTGTGTATATGGCCCCTTCACACCCAGCACTTTGCGTGGAAGATGTGTGCAATGGGTGTTACCCATTGCGTTTTGACACTACCTCAGATTTTCGACTATTTGTATACCAGACACTGCCCTAATATCTAACACCAGCCCAGGGGTGGGTTTAGCCTTGGCAAAATGTAGGAGTAATGCTTACATTTCTACTGGATTTTTGCTTTTTCTATGTGTCCTGCATTCCGCAGCACAAATATTAAGAGCAAATTGCCCTTTAAGTTTGTTGTTGTGCAGGAAGGTGTTTCTTCCTGCACAAAAACAATCTCCCCCTCAATGCAGCCATCCTTCACATATTAAGAGCAAATTACCCTTTAAGTTTGTTGTTGTGCAGGAAGGTGTTTCTTCCTGCACAAAAACAATCTCCCCCTCAATGCAGCCATCCTTGCACTATTGTGCAACGGTTGCTGAGTTAGCGCACAACAGCTAATTTCCACTTGTGCAGGGGGGTACACAGGGGTGCGCTGTATTCTTATGTATATGGCGCATCCCTGCATTTTGAAACTGACAGTGCATGATGCTGACTAATTTGGCACAGCAGCACATACCATCATTTTCTATTTGATCTAGCCCTCTATCTTGTCAGATGGTGAGATTGCAGCTACTTGTAGAGCTGCACACATGATGTTCACATACATGCACAATGCATTGTATGTATTTTATGTTGTGGCCATTCCCACATAGCACATATTGTTGTGTGTGAGTTGTTGTGGGTTCACACTGTATGGGTTGTGTGCCACAGGTTGCAAGCTTTAGGGCAGATGGCATGGCTCAGGGCAACTACAATATGTGTTGCAGTACACTGCAGCAGTTTACATAAGCAGGTTACTTGAATACTGTACAGCTTTGCAATTTCCCCTGCTCCTGCACAGATCTGTTCTCCCTGCACCAACGCAGGCAATGTTGCAGCATGATGACAGGGTGCCTGCCTTGAAGGGATGATTTGTTCATGTGCAGGATGGTGTCCCTTCCTGCACATGTACAAGCTATTTTTGCTGGGATGGCATTTCAATGTGTGCTGCAAGATGCAGCACACATGAGTAAAGGTAATGCAACCATGAGGAGGGGAATCATTTTGGCCAGAGAAACTACCCTGACACCACCTCTGGGGTGGTAATGACTTCCGTCCTAGTGTCTGATGTGTATGTTGTGTTGGTATAGTGGCTTTGACAATATGCAATGTGTGTTGTAATGGAAGTGCCACAGCCGCACTATTTGCACGTGCCTACCAGGAAATGTGGTGCATATTTGCATGGTGGAGTATAGCCATAATGAGTGGCCAATGTTGACGATGTGTATATGTTGGAGTGCATAGCACAACCAAAGTGTCAATACATGTATGGATTAGGTGGGGATGGTGCATCTTGATTGAGGGCCTATGGGGGTTATTCTAACTTTGGAGGAGGTGTTAATCCGTCCCAAAAGTGACGGAAAAGTGACGGATTTACCACCAGCCGTATTACGAGTCCATTATATCCTATGGAACTCGTAATACGGCTGGTGGTATATCCGTCACTTTACCGTCACTTTTGGGACGGATTAACACTCCTCCAAAGTTAGAATAACCCCCTATGTGTCTTGATGCAGCCCTTTAGCATGCATTGTGTGTGTCCTATGTGCCTATCCCTTCTGCCATTAGTGGAGTTCCAGATATCCCGCCCTGCAACTTGCCCTGCATTTGTGGTGGTTCCTGGTAGCCTGTGATGTCCTGTCCTACAATTCCAGTGACCAGTTCCTCCGGGATGACCGCTCCAACCATCTCCTCCAACTCATCCAGGTCATCCAGTCCGCAGTGCTGCCTTATGGATCCTGACGAGTTTCTCCTTAGTCCTTGTGCTTGCAGTCATGCCAGAGCTTCTTGCACTCGGTGACAGTCCTCTTTACCTCTGTGACGCTGTTGATATTGTCCACTGTTTGCTGCCATATTGCATCACTCCTACAAACTGGCAATTTGGAGGTGATGAAGAGCTTGTGTTGGTGCTCTGTCACCTCTTTGACCAGAATGTCTTGCCCCTCCTCGCTAAAGTGACACTTGCGCTTTCTCTTCTATTCCTCCTGGGACTTTCCTGGACCCTCCTGGCTGGTACTTGGGTGACTGGGGTCTCCCTGGGGTCTCTTCTGGCCTGATGATTCCATCTTATTTTGCAATTGCACTCTTTCTTGCTTCTGTGTTTTGTTTTGACGCTAATGTGGTAAACAAATGTCACTAACCCTTTTTCGACCTGTTTACGTGCCAGAAAAACGGTCCAGTGTCAATTTGGCAGCATTAGCGTAATTTATCCATACGACATGTCGCAGATGTTATCGTATTTTTTTTTAACGCTAACCATTCCTTAGCGCCATCCTATGTCATTTTATAACTATGGTGCATGGATGGCCCTGAGGAATGAAGCTAGCTCGCGTTAAAAATAATGTCGCACCATTGCGCTAGCACAGTTGTGCGTCATTTTTCATAGATATGCCCCCTGGTGTCTGACCTCCAGTGGGAGGCTGGACCCTCTTGCCGCACTAGGGATCCCCCTTATAGTGCCCATACTCAAAACACTCATAGCACTTAGGGTTTTTGTTCTCACTCTTGTCAGGGAAGCTCTTCTTCTGGAGGCTAGATTGGGAATGGGACCCTTACCCCTGTGAACTGTTTTGGGGGCCTTGTGAGATTTCCTTCCTTTATCCACCCCTTCCTTCTTCTGGTGGGAACTCTGACCACCCTTATGGCAGTCCACCCCAGATGCCTTCTTGGACACTCTGGTGTTGACCCAGAGGTACGCCTCTTCAGCAAGCTTCCTGAGTCAGCTTGCTGTCCACTAGGTCCCGGTGCAGCTCTGGAAAACAAACTTCAAGAATGTGCTCTCTCATACTTAGGTTGTACAGCACATCAAAGTTATCTACCTTGCTGTCATTCACCCAGCTCTTTAGTGCCATGCTGGAATAATCAAGGAAATCCACCCAGGTCTGTGTGGGACGTTTGTCACTTGTGACTATTCCTGAACCTCTATCGGTATCTCTCAGGGGTTATCTTAAACTTACTGATGAGTATGGCCTTCATGGGAGTATATTCCATCTGGTCCCCCACCTCTAGTGTCAGGAGTGTGCCTCTCCACACTGTGGTCATATACCACCACAAACTACCCCCTCCCAAATACTCTTCAGGAACCTTGTGCACCCTTAGTGCCATCTCATAGGCTGAGAACCAGTTATCAATGTCATCCCCACTAAATAACTGGGCACCAAAGCTTTTGGGATGCGGACCCTTTCTTCACCAGAGGACACTGCATGTATGCTGCCACCACTACTGCAGGGCTCTACTTTCATGGCAATTTCCAATTGTCTGAGGCTTAGCTCATGGATCGTCTTCCTTTGCTCTGCCTCCTTAGCCAAAAAAAATTCCCCAATTTCCCCATGGCTTTCTCTATTTTGAGCTTGGCCAGGACCAGTTTCAAAGTTCTCTCCTCCCTCCTGTACTCCAGTCCCAGCTCTTCTAGGGTCACGCCTCTGGAAGACATGCTGCTCCCTGCCAAGGTGGGAACCACTATTCCTGGCAAGATCTTGGCCCCTGTTCCACAGGCAGTCCCAGATTTTCCAGTGAATCCTTGTCTCGCTCCTTATCATCATTCAGTATCTCATCCTCCTCCTCTTGGGTCTCAGCTGCTGCATAATGAGCTTCTATCCAGGCCCTCAGCGCCTTTTGCAGCTCCACCTTCCTGATGAAGCCTTTAATAGAAAGCTGAAACCCATTGCAAAAATCCTTGAGCTGGGCCACAGTGTAACTCTCAAGCTTGGCCCGCTCAAAATCCATCTTTGCAGCTGCAGGTGCAGATATATTACTTCCAGTCAGAGATATGATTTTGGGAAAAAGCAAAAATGGCAATTAAAGAGAATAGAAAAATTAAAATTGCCAATTAGGAAAGGTGGGGAGAAAAATGGCCATCAAAAAGAATTGATTTGAATTAGCCTTAGTCATGGATTGGTAGTGTACACCAAATTACTGTATGGCCCTACACAAACACAAGTCCTATCCTCACCACTGAGCACAATGTTAGAAATTGGGTCTTTATTTGGCAGACGTACCCACCCTGTCCAAGTAGGGAGCACAATCCTAGTCAGGGTAAGTCAGTTACACAACATAAATCAACCTGTTCTCAGCCTCTAGCAATTTGGCACAGAGCAGGCAGACTTAACTTAGGTGGCAAGGTGTAAAGTATTTGTACAACATTTAAAACTGTAAAACAGTGCAAACACCACACAAAAATATTTCACACCTGGTTTGAAACTAGAGCTTAATTTAATGAACAAAACAAGACCACAATGACAAAAATACAATCAGTAGAAGTCAAGATAAGAATTTTTGAAGAATAAATGAAACTGTAGTGCTTAGAAACATAAACCACCAACCGGGGCTATGTGGTCGCAGTAGACCAGGTCAAATCTGAAAAGTCAGGCCAATCGCAATGGAACGCGGGTCGGATACAGGGACCAGGCCCAACGTAATCGGTACCTTGGTTGGGGTTTGCGTCGGCATCGAGGGAGGATGTGAGGAACAATGTGAGGAGCATCTGATTCAATGCATCATCTTCGACCCTTGCGTTGTAGGCGATGGCGGAAGCTCGTGTGGGTCCGGATGAAGGTATGAGGCCAAGCTGCAATGTCAGGTAAGGGTGGCTATTTATACAGGAAGTCTAGAGTGTTCCAGAAGGGCGCATGCTCATATGAAGGCTTCCAAAGAAACCTAGGAAAAGTCATGTTACATCCAACAACATACATACAAACGGGCATTGCTTAATCAGTAGTAGGTGCAAACAGTAATTAACAAGTAAAACGGAACCCAAGTGCACAATGGTACAACCTAATGGTTCACAATGGAAATGTGGTTCTGAGCACATGATATCTGCAGGTGCAAATTAGATGAGACTTACATAGAGACACAATCAGGAGGGTCAATGGTTCAGGTCTAACAGGAGGGGGAAGTCATGGATCATTTGAGATGGAAAGTGGCTACAGTGGAAGGAATGACATGAGGCTGGCGAGTAATACTCACTGTTCAAAAGGCACAAGATTGAGTCATGACAATTCCCCCGCAAAGGATGATCCACCAGACGTGGCTTGTCGGGGTGGCATGCATGAAATGAGCAAACCAGGCCAGGGGCATGGATGTTACAAGTTCCCACAAATTTCTGTTTGAACCTATTCTTTTCCGTGCAAGTATTTAAAACATGGTGCCCTTAATCTGTTTCAAATCTAAACTTTTAAGAATCTCAAATTCTGAATTATCCTCCTGGCTCACAGGTGACTGCAGAGGAATCGGCCAAGATTTGACATGATATGGTTTGAGAAGTGAAAGATGAAAAACCGGGTGAACAGGCAGTTTACTTGGTAGTTGGACCGAACTGTTACAGAATTAATCACCTTTTCAATCTGAAAGGACCGCAAAAAACAAGCTTGCACTTTCTGAGGGCTGTGTAGGTTTTGGTTTCTTGTGACAAGCCAAACCTGATCTCCACTTTTGTAGTCTGGAGGTTGATGAAGGCTTTTTGTAACCTTATTATCAAAGTTCACTCAAACCTGTTGTAAAAGTTGTGATACCTCTTGCAGAGAGTCAAATAGGTGTTTGACAAACTCTTGTACTGCAGGTGCATTTTCAAGGTTTGTTACAAAATTTTCAGGGATTGTACATGGATGTATGCCAGTAACACAACTGAAAGGGGAAACCTCCCAACCGACTGTGGAGCATTATAATAAGCAAAACTCAGCCACCGTCAACAAGGACTCCCAGCAATTGGGAGCATTGGTCATGACATCGCAACATATGCTCTAAAACTTGATTTACCCATTCTATCTGGCCAGCAGCATATGGGGGGCAGGCAGCCGAGAGTTGGGTCTCAGTGTTCAACAAAGTGTAAAGACTGCCCAGGAATCCTGAAACAAACTGCAGGCCCATTCTAGACACAATGACCAAAGGTAGCCTGTGTAATCATATGATGAATCAAGCAAATAACATTGCAAGGGTTCTGGCAGTAAGTATTTCTTTAAGAGCAATAAATATGCCATCTTGGTGGAAAGGTCAATTTTAACCAAACAATATTATTACCATTAGATCTAGAAAGGTCCGTAATAATCTCCATACTGATGGCATGCCAAGGTAAGAAAGAGTGGACAGGACACTTAAATCACTTAAAGGGGCGAAGTGTGAAGTTCTGTCCTGAGAACATGTTAGGTTACTATAAGCACAATCATGTATAGTCCTGGATAAAGTTGACCACTCAAACCCAACTGGCAATTTATTAAGGTCTCTTGGATTTTTTTCAAACTCAATCCTCAAGAAGTCAGGGCATCTCTTCTTGGCTTCTGTTTTTAGGAACAGATAGAACTGTGACATAATAAGGGAGCTGCAGGTGTTCAGGCTTGTTTTCTTTTGTACTCTCTTTTCACCTCACACTACTCTCACAGGATTGTTTGCCCCTACAACTTTTGCTGTGTTCAGAAAGGCCCATAAGTGAGGAATTTGATTTCAGATTCCCCTAACTAAAAGAGCTTGGCTCCACCAGCAATACCTTTTTTTAATACCTGGGAACAAGGGGACAGGTACCTATTGCATATTTGTGTGATGTAGAAACTCTGTCAACCAACATTTGTGATGCACTAGTCTCTACAAGATAGGGCTGAATAAGTTCTGCATGTCTGAAAAATTGAATCTCTTTTTGGTCAGATTCACACTCTCAACTTATAAAATAGTGTCTGCCTTGGGCTCTAAAAGAGCAGAAATCTGACTAACGGATGGAGTTGCGTCTCATGCAACATCTACTTGTCTGTGTGATTCTTCATGGAGAGGTATTAGTGTACTCGGTTGTTGGCATCGTGGTCAGGAATATTTGGGTTACTTTCTGAGCTAAGAGTCAAGGATAAGAGCCATTTGTGCCAATCATGACACTCCCTTGCGTGTTCTCAAGACAATTATTTTGACAATAATCCGATACAAACATGACAAGTTGAAAGGCCCAGTCAACAGCAGTATTCTGCAACTAGAGCCAAGGGATTCCTAATAGAGCTCCAAAGGTAGGTATGTTTATAAGATCACAAGTCAAAGTCTCTGTTTGCCCTTTCTCACAAATCAAAAACACTGGAGTAGCATTCAACCCAAAGGAAAGTTCAGAACAAACTACTGTTCTACTTTTCTCTGGCTCACGATTAATGACCTTGGGCTGGGCACTGAATGGGCTAAGTTAAAATCTAGAAAATTCCCTATGGACCCAGAATCTACGAGCATAGATTGCCTCAGTATCTGTTGGGGTGAAGCGATCAAAGTTACTGGTAACATTATGGGTTGTGGAATCTTATGTGAGGCATCATTCGTGGGAGGATGTCCTGGGTCAAAAGTAGTGTCTGACTGACTAGTCTACATATCAACTGGGCACTCAAGTCTGTCAGCTACCGTATCCAAGGTCAAGGCACCATCACTCCGAATTTTCAATTTTTGGCAGGAAGCTCAGAAATAGAATGCTTGAGATCACAAAAATAAAGACACAGTTTACTTTTCGTTCTTCCTTCCATTATCTTATGATTTAGCCTGGCAACTGAATCTCTGAACTGGGAACGGTCTGAAGGTTGATTTGTGAGGCGTGTCAAAGAAGTGTTTAGTTCACAACTCAATACTCTAACTACACGAAGGCTCCTTGGTTTGTCAGGCCACTGAAATTCCATAACACATCTACTGATAACAATAATGTGAATAAAATGGTTCTTCCTATTACTACAATGTTGAACTAGTAACTCGATATCAGTGGTCCGAACTAGAGTTTTGAAATTGAGTAAGGTTGGGCCAGTGCAATTAGGAGGTAGTTTCACCCAGATAACTGTGACAGGAGTCGTGTAAACATGTATGTAATTGAATGCATTTAATTGTTTCCTTAATTTGCCAAAATAGACTACAAGCTGCATGTCCACTAAGGCCCTGACAAGATCTAAAACTTTAATGTTACTCATTGATGAGATCTGGCCCAAATTCAGAACATCCATCCATCATGCCTGAGCTGTGGAATGTGCAAGGCTTGACCTTCTGTCACACACCAAGCCGGTTCCAACTGGGACTGAACCGAGAAAACTTAGAATACTGTTTCTGCTCCACAGCATTGCCACTCTGCTGAAAAGGGTTGCTACTTCTTGACCTGATTCTATCAAAAACGGATATTTGCAAGTCAGCACGTCTGCTTATTGTGAAAACACCATGTTCTTGAAACAACAGGAAACGGCAATTACCATCAGTGCATAGATGCTCTACACAGTTTGTAATATGATACATTTGTTTTTATCACACTTACAGGTTTCTTAAATAATCATAACATGGGAGCAGATGAGTCAGGTATTCTAGTGAAATCTTCTGGATCTCCGCAGAAGAACGGGAAGTTCTAAGTAGAGTTAAGTCACTCCACGAAAAACTGGAGTTAATGGCACTTCAAAACCAGCACTAAATACTTATTTTGGAATCAGAGAGATTCACAAGAAAATAAAATACCTGGTTTCCTGGGAACATAGGCTGTAAGTTAAATAACTCTCAAGGTATGTTGAGACCCGTTTTTTTTCGAAAATTACTTACATTCAGCATTACTTGACACTCAGGATCTCATCTAAAGATTTTGGCTGCCAACAAATCACATTATGTTGCATGCGCATACAATTTCAATTTCAAATAAGCTTTATTTCAGTAGCTGGTACCATAAAAACACAAAACAGCCACACACAAACCATCACAGTTCATATACATTAAAAATAAGTTAAAACAACATTAAAGTTGATACAATAATCAGTAACACTGGGCCCATGACTTAAACATAAAATTTGTGCACAGAGTACTCTAGCAGTAACCTAAAGACTTGATCCCTCATTACAACCCTGGTGGCAAATCCCGCTTTCTGCCGTGCAGAAAACTGCCAACATACCACTGCGGCTGGGGAATTCCACTACAGGCATTACGACCCACAGCTCGGAATCTGCCACACACACACTTACAAAACACAACCACATTGGACAATTCGAAATACACACACCTGATACACATACACACACCACACCCACACACCCAATCCAATATAAAGCACACACCCACATCACCCACAAAACCCTTACAACCAAAAATTTGAAAGAAGGCCAGAGAGAGAGACTACCTGAAACAACACAAGCATTCACAGACACACAACACCATCACGTACACAACATCCATGCACCTCAAACAACACACACCAACACATCCCCTCACACAACACAACAGACACCACCTCACACATCACCCACAACACATCATGGCACCTCAAAGACACCCCAGGTTCTCTGAGGAGGAGCTCAGGGTCATGGTGGAGGAAATCGTCCGGGTAGAGCCACAGCTATTCGGATCACAGGTGCAGCAGACGTCCATTGCAAAGAAGATGGAGCTATGGCGCAGAATTGTTGACAGGGTTAAAGCAGTGGGGCAGCATCCAAGAACACGGGATGACATCAGGAAGAGGTGGAATGACCTATGGGGAAGGTGCGTTCCGTGGTATCCAGACACCAGATTGGTGTACAGAGGACTGGCAGTGGACCCACACCCCCTCCCCACAACTAACAACATGGAAGGAGCAAGTCTTGGCAATACTGCATCCTGAGGGCCTCGCAGGAGTAGCAGGAGGACTGGACTCTGGTAAGACATATCTTTACTACTTTATCCCCCACACCCCACCTGCATGCCATCACATACCGCCACCCTTACCCTCACACCCATCACCCCAACAACCCACAGATACCCCACTAACAGAACCCAGGCATCCCAAAACCAAGCCCTGCATGTAACACCAGTGCATGGACACCCATCACCAAAGCATGTCCAGTACAGAGACTCACTCATGCCCCAAAATCACCAATCACACAAGGACCAAGCCAATAATGCAAGCACAGGAGTAGAGGGTCACTCAACCATTGCACAAGATGGCACACACAGATACAATAACTATGCATTTACACCCCAACAGGACCCATACCCAACGTCACCGGACAGGAGGTGCCAGACATATCCAGTCCCCCCACAGAAGGGACCCACAGTGATGACAGCAGCTCTGCACGCCTGGATCAAGATGACCAGCCTGGCCCATCAGGGACCTCGGGACAGTCGGTTCCCCTCATACAGTCACAAACCACCACTGAACCTCCCCCATCAGGAAACACCACCACAGCACCCATCCAGCGGGACCATCCCTCTGTCCCCAGGACACGTCAATCAGCAATGTGTCCACCACTACAGGGAACCCAGGCAACCCCACTAACACAGGACGATCAGGGACCTGGGGGCAGTGGCAGTGGGCACACAGTTCAGGGGACAGAGGCACAGGATAACAGGGAAGCTGAGAGGACTGCTGTGCGACAGGGGGAGGACAGGCCGAGGGAACCCACTCTCCACGAGGCACTCTCCAACATCATGGGAGCTAACCACCATTCCCAGGAGACCATGGGCACGGTACTGGCCAAGTTTCAGGAGACCCAGCGGCTGCAGGAGGAACACTACCAGGGGATCAGGGAGGACTTGAAGTCCATCAACACCACCATGGTCACCAATGGACGGTTGCTGGCAGACCTTCTCAACACCAGGAGGGACACAGTGGCACACCAACGGGCCCCTGACACTAGCCTGGATGATGAACAGCCCTCCACCTCTGCCGGCGCTAGTGGACAGGAGGCACTGCCACAGGAACAACAGGACACCAGCACCCCCTGCAGATGGGGAACTACCCCGCAAACGGTCCCTGAGATCCAGGAACAAGACAGAGAACATTGCCAAGACCCCAGCCAGGAAATAAGACCACCCTGAATGTCACCCTTCTGTCCCACTATGTCACCCTGTCCATCCTTAAACTGCCATTGCTCCATTTCCTATGCCCCTTTGGACAATGCACCTGTGAAACAAATAGACGGGACTCTGCCATGGACATACCTCCACCATCACCCCAGCCCATTTTACAACCCCCTCCACTTATTTGCACAGGAATAAACACACTTCAATCACAAAACAATCTGGAGTCAGCCTGTGCTTTCACAAATGTGTAATTGCAATATCTATGGAATATAGCAATGTCAATTTTCTTGTTCACATACCAATGTAACACAGCTGTAGGCCAGGAGTAAACATAGCAGAGGGCACAAAGTACGACCCAGATCTGTGAAATGGAAAGTCAAAGTGACAAGTCAGTGTCCATACACTGAGTGAAAATGACAGACTTATGCTAGCTCCAACAATAGTACGAGATGTGGGAAGCAGTGACATCTTCTTCCCTTTGTCTCACTGGAAGTATTGCATGATGATGTTGTTTCGGTTGTCGTTATCCTCTTCTTCTGCCTCCTCTTCTTCACTGTCCACAGGTTCCACAGCTGCCACAAGACCACCATCTGGCCCATCCTCCTGCAGAAAACGCACCTGGCGTCGCAAAGCCAGGTTGTGCAGCATACAGCAGGCCACGATTATCTGGCACACCTTCTTCGGTGAGTAGTGTAGGGAACCACCTGTCAGATGGAGGCACCGGAATCTGGGCTTCAGGAGGCCGAAGGAGCGTTCTATTATCCTCCTAGTTCGCCCATGTGCCCCATTGTAGTGTTCCTCTGCCCTTGTCCTGGGATTCCTCACTGGGGTCAGTAGTCATGATAGGTTGGGGTAACCAGAGTCGCCTGCAAATGTCAAGGGACAACTGTAAGACACACACTAACCCTTAAGGACAACCCCATACCCAGACACCTATGTCAACTGTATTGGGACCTTGGCCTCACCTATTAGCCACACCAGGTGCCTCAGGAGTTGCCCCTTCACATAAGGGATGCTGCTATTTCTCAAAATGTAAGCGTCATGCACAGATCCAGGATACTTGGCATTCACATGGGAGATGTACTGGTCTGCCAAACACACCACCTGCACATTCATCGAATGGTAGCTTTTCCAGTTTCTGTACACCTGTTCATTCCTGCGGAGGGGACAAATGCCACATATGTACCATCAGTGGCACCAATGATGTTCAGAATATGCCCCAGGGCATAGAAGTAACCTTTCACTGTGGGAAAATCCTCTACCTGAGGGAAAACGATGCAGCTGTGCATGTGTTTCAGCAGGGCAGACCACACTCTGGACAACACATTAGAGAATATTGGCTGGGACATCCCTGATGCCACAGCCACTGTTGATTGAAAAGACCCACTGGCCAGTAAATGGAGTACAGACAGGGCCTGCACTAGAGGGGGTATCCCTGTGGGATGGCAGATAGCTGACATCAGGTCTGGATCCAACAGGGCACACAGTTCCGGGATTGTTGCACGATCAAGTCTGCGTGTGATTATGATGTGTCTCTCTTCCATTGTCGACAGGTCGACCAGGGTTCTGTACACCGGAGGATGCCGCCATCTCATCACCTGCCCCAGCAGAGGTGCCCTATGGAGGAGAACAGCGAGCAGAGAGTCATCCAACACTGAGGTATCACAATGTGTTATTGGCAGGAACGTTAGTAAACCCGCAATGTGCCGGTATCTGCCTGTATTCCCGGCCTCAATAGATGTGACGCAGTTTTCATCCATCCCATGTGGCCTCGTAAAATGGCGGCTGCCTGACCTGCAAGGTGGGACAAGGGGAAATGAAGTAACTGCACTGGCGTTGTAAACCGTCACGGTGGGCGGTCGAAGACCGCGGTGCAATTCTGCATTGGTTAACATTGGGCCCTATGGGCAAGTGATGCTGTGACCTGGGTCTGGAAGTGACAATGGCTACAGTGTCTGGGGAAAGGGCCCCTGCCTTCACTTTGGAGGAGTTGGAGAAACTAGTGGATGGGTCCTCCCCAGTACACGCAACTGTACGGTTCTCCAGACAAACAGGTGAGTACACTGTGAGCATGCTGCATGGGCAATGCCTGCTTTGAGTGGTGTGGATGGAAGGTACATGGGGGGGGGGGCGGAGGCCTGCATGTGCGGATGGTGAGCGTATGTGCGTCAGGGCATGGGTGGGAACTGGTGGGCAATGAGTATGACGGTCCAGACGGGTGAGTAAGTTCCTTTCCCCTGTACCATTCCGCTAGGTCAGCGCCCACCAGAAGAAGGGTATTTGGCGTGCCATTGCCAAGGGCGTCCGGACCCTCGGGGTTTACCACAGACGGAGCACCCACTGCCATAAAAGATGGGAGGACCTACGTCGCTGGAGCAAGAAGACAGTGGAGGCCCAGCTGGGGATGGCCTCCCAACGTGGAAGGGGTGCCCGTCGCACCATGACCCCCCTGATGTCCCAGATCGTGGCGGTGGCGTATCTGGAGTTTGATGGGCACTTGAGGGCATCACAGCAGCCACAAGGGGGTGAGTACACTCTCATTCAGCTGACTCTGCACGCATTATGAGGTGTCTGGGTGGGGGAGGTGGGCAGTGGGTTCCACTTGGCCAGGGCGCAACTTGGTAGGCAAGGTCCCTTGTGAGGCAGGCTATGTGGCACCCCAACCCCACTAGTGGTAAGAGCCATCTACACCTAGTCAGGCTCCCGTGACTCCCAGGTATGCAGCAATTGGGCTTAGGCCTCGTACCCCATGGTCATGTGAATTTTCTAGGCAATGTTAGTGCATGGCGTAGTGCTGAGGGCTGCTCCCTGTGTGTTGTGTCCGCCAATGATAGAGGTGCTGCATGCACTGAACATGTTTTTCTTTTGTCTCCCCCCCCTTTTTGTTGTCTCCCTGTTCTTCTGTGCAATAGCATCATCAGGCAGAGGAGCAGTGGCACCGGAGCAGGAGGGAGCTGCAACCCACTTGGCCCTGGAGGGTGAAGCAACGGAGTCTGAAGCCACCAGTGGGACGGAGGGCGAGGGGAGCTCCACAGCGGGGACAGGAGCAGACATCAGTGACAGCGACTCCTCCTCTGATGGGAGCTCCCTTGCAGTGGCGGGCACCTCTGTGCCCACTGCATCAACAGGTACAGCCACCAACCCCCCTACCAGCCACCCTCCCAGCACCCCCTCAGCGTGTGTCCCGTGCCCGCTCACCCAGGAGGGTGGGCATCTTCTTCGCCCCGGGCACCTCAGGCCCTGCCCCAGTCAGCCCTGTGCCCTCAGTGAGGAGGTTATTGACTTCCTGAGATCCCTCACTGTTGGGCAATCTACCATTTTGAATACCATCCAGGGTGTTGAGAGGCATTTACAACAAATAAATGCATATCTGTAGGGCATTCCTTCTGGGCAGGCGGCCCAACAGAGAGCATTTCAGGCTCTGGCCTCAGCACTGATGGCAGCCATTGTCCTTGTGTCCAGCCTACCCCCTCCTGCTTCCACTACCCAGACCCAATCCCCTGTACCTCAGCCTATCCCAAGCATACCATCAGACCTGCATGCACACACATCAACACACAAAAGTGGCTCCGGAAAACATAAGCACCACACATCCCACAGGCACTCACACAATCACCATCCCCATGCAGACACAGCAACATCCACTGCCTCCACTGTGTCCCCCTCCTCCACGTCTTCCTCCTCCCTCATTGTCTCATCTCCATTCACACCTGCATTCACTACATCCTCAGCCACTACCTCCATCACCAGCACGCCCATCACCACACACCGCTCACGTGCAATCACCACCCCCACTACCATTCACACATCCCCAGTGTCCTCTCCCAGTGTGTCTGGGAGCCTTCCTCCCAAAGTACACAAACGCAGGCACACACCCACCCAACAGCCATCCACCTCACACCAGCCTCCGGCCCATGCACATTCACCCAAATTCAGCAGACGTACACCTCCTACAACCACTACCTCTTCCTCCACTCCCAAACCCCCTCCATCTTCCCGTCCCAGTGTGTCTAAAAAACTTTTCCTGGCAACCCTTGACCTCTTCCCTTCACCTCCCCCCCATCCTTCCCCTAGGGCCAGGCTTTCCAGGTCCCAGCCCAGCACCTCAGCCACCAAATCCCCAGTCACAGTGGTGCCAGCAACTGCGGGGTCATTGAGTGTGCCACCCATCAGGGCTGCCAGTGTGCCACGTAGCGAGGGCAAGGACATTCCGCAACCTGCCATGGTGAAAAAGGTGCCCACATCCCAGAGGGAGAAGCCGCACCTACCAGTCACCAAGGGCTCAGCAAAAACAAAAGGGGATAGTGGCAAGACAACTGCAGCACCATCAAAGGTGGGGAAGGGACAAAAGCAGAAGAGCAGGTCAGGACAGGGCACGGTGGCACCGACTGAGGGACCAGTGTCACACATTCTGTCCATGACCACACCAACCTATACGGCGGGGAACACCGCAAGCTGCCCCGCCACCACAACCGCCACCTGCCCCGCCACCTACACCGCCACCTGCACAGCCACTGGCACGTCTACAGCCACAGCGACAGTCCCCAGCCTCTTCCCCAGTGGGCAGCCATCCGAGGCTGCAGGAGACGTCCTGCTGTGTCCCTCAGCAGGTGCTGACCCATGCACCAGCACCGCTGCACAGACACCACCCCAAGCACCGCCACCAGCCCCGCGACGTGCTCGGACAGTGGCACCACCGCTGACAGGGCTACCATCCCCAGTGGTCCGTCGTCTGAGGCTGGAGGAGACTTCCTGGACCCTGGCCAGCTTCCATGAGCCATGACTTCCATCACTGTTTGCACCTGCAGGTGGAAGGCGAAGCCGCAGCAGTGTGGGGTATGTTGCTGCCTCCATGGCGTATCATGCTACCTGTACCTCAGCAATCTCGTGGCACACACACCCAGGTGAGGGAATTGTACCGGCCACACTGCACGTGGAGCACTCTGGGCACCATGCCCCCGCCAGAACCAGTGGAGAGATACATCCAATGCCTCAGTCCTTGGCAGGATGAAGCACTCTAGGCACCACGCCCCCTCCAGAACCAGTGGAGAGATACATCCACTACCTCAGTCCTTGGCAGGATGAAGCATTCTGGGCACCACGCCCCCTCCAGAACCAGTGGAGAGATACATCCACTACCTCAGTCCTTGGCAGGATGAAGCACTCTGGGCACCACGCCCCCTCCAGAACCAGTGGAGAGATACATCCACTACCTCAGTCCTTGGCAGGATAAAGCACTCTGGGCACCATGCCTCCTCCAGAACCAGTGGGAAGATACATCCACTACCTCAGTCCTTGGCAGGATGAAGAACTCTGGGCACCAGTCCCCTCCCCCCCAGAACCAATGGAGAATGACATCCACTTGAGAGACTGTGGCTTTGTACTCCCCAGGACTAAGCAGTGGGCAAACCACCCACTGGAGAGACTTGAGAGACTGGGGCTTTGCACTCCCCAGGATTAAGCAGTGGGCAAACCACCCACTGGAGAGACTTGAGAGACTGGGGCTTTGCACTCCCCAGGATTAAGCAGTGGGCAAACCACCCACTGGAGAGACTTGAGAGACTGTGGCTCTGCACTCCCCAGTATAAAGCAGTAGGCAAACCACCCATTGGAGAGACTTGAGAGACTGTGGCTTTGCACTCCCTGGGATAAATCAGTGGGCAAACCACCCACTGGAGAGACTTGAGAGACTGTGGCTTTGCACTCCCCAGGATTAAGCAGTGGGCAAACCACCCACTGGAGAGACTTGGGAGACTGTGGCTTTGCACTCCCCAGGATACAGCAATGCACATGGAGCCCCCTCGTGAAGCAGTGGCATCGTGCGTTCATCTGGTTGAGGTGCCCCCCTATCCCTCCACCTGAGGTACCTGTATATTTTCGATCTGATGCCCCAGCAGTATTCTCTCCGTTCTCTCAGTTTCCAGTCAGGTATCTTGTGAGGGCTTCTCCCATGCATTTTGGGACACTATCTGGACTTGTGTAGTTGGTGTATATATTTGTATATACTGAATTTAGATTTTTGACTATCAGATTTTTCGTGATTACACTGGTGAAAATAATTTCCTTTTGTCCTTGCGTTCTTCCAGGGGGTGATGGGATGTATATGTAATGTTGCTGCATGTATTTGCGTGTATGTTGTTGTGGGTGAGGGTGGGGGTATTGCATGTTGCTTGTGTGTGTCACTCTCTTTCCCCCCTCCCCTGTGTTGTAGGTGCAGTACTCACTGTGGTCGTCGAAGGGGTCTGTCCTGCTCCTGATAGAGCAGGAGGAAGAGCAGCATTGGTAACACCTGTAGTCCGGGCTTAATGGCGTCCTGGTTCCTCGTTGAGTGTCGAGAGGTGAGTGTTTTCCCTTCTGTGTACGGTTTCCGCCGTGCTTTTGATAGCGTTGGTTCCGCCCCAGAAAAGGTGGCGGATAGGCGTGTTAAAATACAGTGGGCGGTACTTTGTTCTCCGTCTGTCTGTTGGTGGTTTGTTTCTTCCGCCGTGGCGGTCTAAGTGTTAAAGTGGCTGTCTGTGTGGGCGGTTTCCGCCATGGTCGTGATTCAATTTTTTTTCCGCTGGCCTGTTGGCGGTGTTACCGCCGCTTTAACACCGACTGCCAGGGTTGTAATGAGGGCCTTGGTCACTAGGGGAAGTCTTTATGCGAAACCCAGCTTCCAGAGGGCTGAGAATGTCATGCTCAGATATCCAATCTTGGATCTTCCCCAAAAGGCAGCAGCAGAAACATTTTTGCACACAGTCTAATATAAGCTGATCAGCCTATAGTAAGAGGGCAAGGATCCATCACCCTTTTTATGGATGGGTACAACAACAGCACCCTTCCACGAATCAGGGATTGGTGCACCCCCGCCCCTACTGAATTAGATAGAATAAGAACATATCTGGACCAGGCATCTGAGTCAGTCAAAAATAAATTTGCCAGGACACCATTCTAGCCAGCTGCCCCACCACGCTTGAGGGTGCCTAATGAATGCACAGCATCAGAAAGAGTGAACAAATATAGAGTTGGAGAATTGGGTGGTTGACCAATAATGGCGGGAACAGCCCATTTGTGCTCATACACCACACAATAACGATCCATAGAATATGGACGGCTGAAATGGTTAACCCACTCTGAAGGAGCAATATTAGTCTCTGCACACAACACACCATTATCAGGGCCTCCCATGGCCAAGGACCAAACTCTTACACAATCCTTATCAGCTGTAGATTAATTCAGTGCAGTCCACCATTTCTCATCCTACATACGCTTGGCTTTACGGATGGCAGCTTTGTAAGATTTTCTGGCTATATGGATAGAGGCTATATCCTTCATTTTGATCAGTGCTTTATTTAGGGCCCAGCAGTCCTTATTATCCCAAGGATGTTTCCATTTGAGACTTTTGCCACCAAGGTTACCTACCATGAACTGGGCCACATTACTTTCAAAACAAAGCACCTGACACACAATCAATTGCACATTATTAGTTGTGGAGTATGTCCCTAGTTGAGCCAGCAAAGACCTTAAAACAGCATTGACAGAACTTTAAATATCAGGCCAGGCTACTAATTGATGCCACTTCAAATGTCTTTTGTCATTGGGCATACTAATGTCCGTTAGTGGTATAGTGGGAATGCTAGACACAGACAATTGGTCACATATTGCAAGCATTTGGACAGAGAGTGGATTGTGGTCACTCTCTATCCTCTCAACAACTATCATGTCAATGACCAAAGGCCACAATCTCGTATCAACAAAGCAATAATTAATTCTGCTTGTATCGTTAGTTTTGTTCTAAGTGTGAGAGTCGTTAGCATCTAATTTAGTTCTGCTATTAAGTGCTCTAAGCCCAAATTCCATAATCAAGGCTTTTAACTACACAGCTGCTTCTGACCACCTATTGATCAGAGGGATGTCTAGGGATGGAACACACCACATCCGATCTTCCTCATGCGTGGAGCCGAGATCATCCCAGTCTAAAGGCTTGAAAGTGTCATTGAAGTCGCCTACTACAATGATTTTAAAATACCGGGGGCACTGCCTAAGACATGCTTCCAGCACATAGAGCATGCTGGAGGACAAGCACCCCCTAACCCTTCTTGCAGAGATATTAATAATAATTACTCCGGACTTCGACCCACATGATAACTGAGTACCTAATTTATCTAGAGAGTCAATGGGTAACTGTAATATGCAACAGTTTAATGTTGTTCTAACCCATGTGGTTAGACCACCAGAGGGTCTACCCCTCTGGCGAGGAAGTGCTGGATTATGAAAATTCAGAAACCCAGACCAATAGAACGGATCCACTGCCCATGTTTCCTGGAAAAGGCAGATATCGTAATTCTCAATTAATTGGTCAAAAGCTGGCGAGGAGGCAGTAGAACTTAAACCTGCCACATTCCAGGAGACAAGGCATTCCCATCATTATGAGGTGCAATATAGATGTAAGCGTGGCACTATTCGCTGGGCAATTGACTGATTTAGCAATGTCTGGCAGGAGCTGTCAAATATAGAAGAACTGATAGACCAGGTGCAGCAGCAGGAAGAGCACAAATGCCGGGACTGGCTACTTTATGCAAAGCAGGAACCAACGGTGAATGGGCTGGAGCAATCTCAGATGAAGCACTGAATCAGTCATTGTCATTTAAACCTGATTAACTACCCCCTGAGTGAGCATTGTAATGCATAGAGAGCCTGAGGTATTTGAACTGGATACAGGAGTTCCTTGGTGGACATGTTCTTGCATCGAAGGCCACCAGATCATCTATAAAACCTGTGTCCCTGAGTGTCAGCTTGATCACATCATAAGGTGTAGCAGGATCTGGTGTCCTAACTGCCCTAGATATGTCCTCACAGCTCACAGATCGACAACCTCTAACATAACATATCCAATGAATTGCCTTGTTTTTAGTGGCTTCTCTGCTCTCTCTAGATGCAGCAGGGTGTATTGACCATCAAAACAGTATTTGTAAATTTGGGCCTATCCAAAACAGAATCTCCCACACAATTAAAGATACCATTATCTACAGGCACAAAGGGTTGGCAATAGTCTCTTGGCTCCTTGACCATGCCTGTGTCACTACAATTGGAAGCCCGGCAAACATTCCCTAATCTCCTGCCTGCTGGCCATTTGCAGACAGAAGGAACAAAACTAGCACTAGCAGAGCCAGGTACGGGGATAAGACTCCTGTGATCGACTGGCAAATGAAAATTAGGCAACACAGATAATGGACCAGGAGAATTGGACACAAGGCGATGGGCACCAACCAGGGGAGTCATCATGGCCGATGGAGTCATCTGCCTAATCATAAAGATTAATGTGAATACCACAGATTTGAGCTCAGCCACCTCAGCCTTTAAATCTTGTGTATGAGAGAGATGTTGAGACTCAGCCATGTTGGGTGTGGCATTTGTGACTATGGTCTCACCTGCTATAATATGGGGGACAGGATCATCATGTGTGTCTAAGATGTGTCTTAAAGGACTAAAATGATTACTGCGAAGCAGGACATTATTGTTATCAAGGGTTGATTTTTTCGCCCACGTTGGTGTATTGTGAGTGGCATGACCCACCCCATTTTCCCTTCATGCGCACACCCCTGCAGGTCTTGTACTTTAAACATGTTAGGGATTTTCTTGCATTTAGCCCCCAAATGTATGGAAGAACTCACACTTTGAGCTTTTTCGGGGGCATTGTCGGGGGGAGGAGATGAGTATTTCTTCACATTCCGCTAAAAGATTATCAGTCCTTGTCATCACACAATTATCTGCTGCATGCTTCCGGTATTTGCATTTTTTGTTCTGCACTGTCCCAGCCCCATCCTCTGCCACCTTTCTTTGCCCATATGCGATGTCTCTTGTTAAGAATAATAACTAGATAGGCTCGGCAAGGCCTGCTAGACCAGTAACCCTGTTAGGGTTTGTACACAGCAAAGAGCATGTCCCCTCTCACTGCACTAGTCGGTTCTGTAATAGCTCCCTTTTAAACTTACTATTGAAAGCCTTTCTTGTTATCTCACCTTCCCCCCCCCCCAGGCTTCTGCGTATCTTGTTTAATGTGCTGTTTTGTTTACACATTGGGCCTTGCTTTTACCAAGGCTTCTTTAAAACACTCCTCCCTAGGCCATGTGTTAATCCAACTCATTTGCATAATAACTGAAACTCTGCACACCTTTCAAGAACATGTGCAGCATGTGAGGACCACACCCAGCTCTTCAAACCACACCCAGCTCTGCACACCTTCCAAGAACATGTGCAGCATGTGAGGACCACACCCAGCCCTTCAAACCACACCCAGCCCTGTCCATAAAAGGCATCCCCCGAGCCTCACCCAGTGCTTGTGCTCGTCTACCTCCCGCTTACCTGAGAACAGATCCCTCGGCGCTGGCACTCCTGCTCTTTACAGACTTTCATTGACTTCAATGGGCGCAGCTTCTGGCTCTTCCTTCTTCCGGTTTCCGGTTCCTCCTTGCTTCAGCCTCTCTCCTATGAGTAACCTGCAAAAGAGAAAGAAGACAAGGTTAGACTGATCAGTATCTCTTGCCAGCAACAAGTAAGTGCAAAACCTTTTATTACCTGAAAGAACTTTGACAACAATTTCTGGATTCGTGTATAGACAATTTGAAACGAAATACCTTCCACGAACATTGTGATTCAAACTCTTTGTTACAAGAATATTTTGCAGAACTTTGTGAAGCAAACATTGTTTTTTCTCATGGAACTTTTAAGAATCGAACAGTGGAAACCATTAACAGCAAGGCAAACAGTAAATCAAGGACTTGCACAAATTACATGCTGTATTTTGATGTAAAAGTACAGTATTTGTTTTATAAAAGATTCTGGAAATATGGGAAAAAAGTTTTACAGTAATAGAAAACACATCCCAGAGCAGTAACACATTCCAAACCTGGAAACTAGAGACCAGGATCCAAGAGGTACTTTTAGAAGAGAATTTCTAATAAATAAAGGGATAGTCAGGAACCCATTTAGGAATAGGTTGCACTTATCTGTTCTTTGTTTATGTTTCATTAGGCACCAGTTTCTACAGAAGTCAGAAAGGGCCGCAGATTTGTGCAGCACTTCAACAGTGGAAACGCAAGAACGGTGTTGTCTCTCTTTTTTTTATTTTATCCACTTCCCCCCTTCCCTTGAGCTTCTGTTCTTAGTGCACTGTTTTAAAAACTAGTGTGCTGGAACAAGCAGTTTCAGGGTGGGGATCGGATTGTCTTCAACCTCCATCAGAACTGAACAAGAACTCAGGTGAGCTGGGCTTTGACAGAAGCACAAGCCTTTAAAAAATTTCAGTTCTGGTGGACGATGAATACCGGGGAAGAAGGGCATTGTCGTCACGGATATGGCGCAGGCCCTAAATGAGGACTTTGCTCATAATGAATCAGTGTCTGGCATCTTGCAACATATGCAAGAGGAAATAGAGAGATTAAAGATGGAGAATACCTCTTTAAAACAGGATTTAAGCAGGTATAAATTTAGGGGATCTCAGTGGAACACAGCTTCTACGCCTTTGTTTAAAACCTCCTCAGAGACAGGGGCGCCATCAAAACATACAACTTTGCCTTCCGCAGTTGAGGTTACTGTTAATGTTCCTAATGTTGTGCCCTTAGCAGCACCTGAACGTTTTCATGGAGATAGTAACAAATTCCATGTTTTTATCAATCAATGTCAATTACACTTCATTTGTAAGCCACAACAGTTCCCTACTGATGATACGAAAGTGGCATTCGTCTTGTCTTATTTGGGTGGCACAGCAGCCAATTGGTCAATTCCTTTCGTGGATAGAGATGATCCCATCCTCCATAATTGGAATCAATTTAAACGTACCATGACCAGCCTTTTTGCAAAACACACTTTCATGCAGGCAAGTGATAATGAGCTTTTAAATCTTAAACAAGGTAACAAGGATTTATTGACCTATCTCACTAGTTTTAATCGTTTACTCACCGAGACACAGTGGCCAGAAGAAAAGCGTGTCTCCCTTTTTTATAAAGGTTTGAGAGACGAGTTAAAAGACGCGCTGGCTCATATCGTTGATTTGCCAAAAGACTATTCAGACTTTGTAGATTTAGTTGTGAAATTAGAACATAGACTAGGAGAAAGAAAGGGAGATAAATACAAACTGGAATCACGGTTAACTTTTATTAGACACGAGAAGAAAGACACAGATAATAAACTCCCTGAACCAGAGCCTATGCAAATAGGGACACTCAGAGGTCCACTCACATCAGAGGAAAAAGAAAGAAGGAGAACATTTCAATTATGTTTATATTGTGGCAGGGCAGCTCACTTTGCCAGAGAATGTCCAGTAAAGCCTAAAACTCTACGAAAGGGTGCTGTTTCCTCCACCTCCTCAACTGAATCGGGAAACAATTAAGCTCGACAAGGGGAGAGGTTACTTGTTCGAGAAAACATCTTAATCAAACCTCTAATGCTGCAGCCTTCAGGGTACCGCACATACCTAGACATTTCATAATTCAGGTCGTTTTAATTGTCACTACCCAAGTGAGACATTCTCTCCCTGTCCTACTGGACTCAGGCGCGACATGAAATTTTGTGGATAATAAGTTAGCTGAAATCTTAGGACTTCCTACTGTATGTGCCTAAAGCCTTGTCCAGAAGCAGTATGTGCAGTGGATGGGTCAGAATTGACCTCTGGATTAATCACAAAACAAACAAGTCCACTTGTTATGGTCTGTCAGAACGGGCACACAGAGGTGATTAGCTTTGATCTGATAGATACTCCTAATTTTGGTTTGATTCTCGGGGTACCCTGGTTAACAACTCATAACCCAAAAATTGATTGGGTGAATAGAACTGTTACTTTGGATTCCTCTTTCTGTAGAACCAATTGCTATCAAGAAGCAGGTACAGAACAGAGCACAGTATTACACTGTGCTAGTGTTACACAAGATGAACCAAGTCTCCCTCCTGAATATTCTGACTTTAAAGACGTCTTTGATCCAGTAAAGGCTAGTGTGCTGCCCCCACATCGGTCTTATGACTGCCGTATAGATCTTATCCCAGGGGCCCCTTTACCTAATAACAGAGTATATGCTTTGACTGACGAAGAAACCAAATACTTAAGAACCTACCTAGATGACCTACTACAGTCTGAGTTCATCCGTCATTCCACATCTCCGGTGTCATCTCCACTCTTTTTTATCCCGAAGCCGGATAAATCCCTGCGCACGTGTATCGATTATAGAGGACTAAATAAGGCTACAATAAAGAATAAATATCCTCTTCCTCTAATACCTGTGTTGTTGGATCAATTAAGACATTCTACTGTATACACTAAACTAGATCTGCGGGGAGCTTACCACCTGGTCCGAGTAAAAGAGGGGGATGAGTGGAATACAGCTTTCAAGACAAAGTTTGGTTTATTTGAGTACACAGTAATGCCCTTTGGGTTATGTAATGCCCCTGCGGCCTTTCAGTTCTTTATAAATGAGGTCCTACACGAATTCCTGGACGTTTGTGTCATAGTATACATAGACGACATCCTCATTTACTCTAAGAACTCAGAAGAACATACCCAACATGTTCGTGCAGTATTATCAAAGTTAAAAGAAAATCATCTTTTTGCTAAGTTAGAAAAGTGTACTTTTAATGTCAACAAGGTGGACTTTTTAGGATACTGCCTGTCACCTCAAGGAATAACTATGGATGTAAAGA
Organism: Pleurodeles waltl; assembly: GCF_031143425.1. Lineage (NCBI taxonomy): Eukaryota > Metazoa > Chordata > Amphibia > Caudata > Salamandridae > Pleurodeles > Pleurodeles waltl. The sequence goes on from NC_090444.1 coordinate 917,344,408, forward strand.
AAATCAGTGCTATTGCTGATTGGCCAGAACCATCCTCTGTAAAAGATATTCAGAAATTTCTGGGTTTCGCCAATTTTTATAGGAGGTTTATTGCACATTTTGCAGACATTGCGGCCCCAATAACTACCTTGTTGCGGAAAGGGCAACGATTTCTTTGGACTGATGAGGCGGCACACGCCTTTCAACTCCTAAAACAAAAGTTCACTTCAGCCCCAATTCTGAAACATCCTGATCCTGACTTGCCCTTTTTTGTTGAAGCGGATGCTTCACAAGTAGCTTTAGGAGGAGTTCTCTCTCAACGAGATGCAGTAGATGGCCAGTTACATCCTATAGCCTTCTATTCCAAAAAGTTATTGCCAGCTGAACAAAATTACACTGTGGCTGAAAGGGAACTACTAGCTATCAAAGTAGCCTTTTCAGAATGGAGGCACCATTTAATGGGAGCCAAGTACCCAGTTACAATCTTTTCTGACCATAAGAACCTACAGTTTTGTGGATCACTTAAAGCACTAACACCACGTCAGATGCGCTGGTTAAATTTTTTTAGCACATTTGACTTTGTTATAACCTATAGACCAGGTGCACAACAAATTCAATCTGATGTGTTATCTAGATACGGACATACCTCAGACATGAAACAAGATAAAATAGGAGAACCCATTATTCCTCCCCAAAAGTTGTTGGCACCAGTACAACAGAAGGATTTCATCACAGATCTATATAATGCACACATGCAAATAGCACCTCAGGATTGGTTAAAGGATTCCCATAACACAATACAACGAGGTTTATTGTATCACGACAACATGCTGTTAGTGCCCACCTCTGAATTACAAACACAGGTGATAATTTGGCATCACGCCTCACCCTTGGCAGGTCATCCTGGTTGGGTAAAAACCCTGGAAAATGTGCAAAAACACTTTTGGTGGGACACTATAAGAAAGGACATTAAGCAATTTGTCACTACCTGTCCAATTTGTGCAAGACATAAATCTTCTCATAAGGCTCCTGACGGCTTGTTAATACCAATGCCAACACCCAAACAACCTTGGCACACTGTGAGCGTAGACTTTATTGTAGGTTTACCACCTGTAAAATCCTTCACAACAGTGTTGGTTATAGTGGATTTTTTATCTAAAATGGCACATTTTGTACCATTACGGAAATTACCCACGGCGGCAGAATTTGCCGATATTTTTATAAGGGAAATTGTGCGTTTACATGGTTTGCCAAGCAAAGTGGTTTCAGACCGAGGGAGCCAGTTCAACTCCAGATTTTGGAAAAAATTATGTGAAAAACTGAAAATAGATGTGGCCTTATCCACTGCTTTCCACCCAGAGACAGATGGACAGACTGAACGACTGAACCAAACCTTACTTCAAACGCTACGTTGTTTATTGGCTGATTATTCTAGTGAATGGTTGGAAGCTCTCCCTGTAGCAGAGTTTGTTTATAATAATACTGAGCATTCAGCTCTACTTTGCTCACCATTCTATTTCTTGCAGGGGTATCATCCAAGAGCTATACCCATTTTGTTAGAAGATTCCCTGTTGCCTACAGTAACGGATAGACTAACGAGGTTAGGTGACATACAAGACAAAGCCAGGAAACATTTATTAAAGTACAAGGAAAGCATGAAAAGACAAGCAGACAAACACAGGTCTGAGGCCCCAATGTATAAAATTGGTGACAAGGTATGGCTCTCCACAAAGAACCTAAACATAGAGGGATCCCGAAAGCTGCAACCACGTTTCATTGGACCCTTTAGTATAACTGCCATAGTAAACCCGGTAACAGTAAAATTAGATTTACCAAAAGAATATCCAGTACATACTACATTCCATGTGTCCTTGCTTAAGCCGTACAACTCAAAAACCCGACCTGAACCACCACCTCCACCCATACCAATTAAGGGAAATCTGGAATATGAAGTGAAAAGCATAAAAGACTCAAAAAGAATTAGTGGACGTCTGTTTTATTTAGTAGAATGGAAAGGATATGATGAATCTGAGAATTCATGGGAACCAGCATCATATGTACATGCCCCACAGCTGATTAGACGGTTTTATTTAAAAAATCCAGGAAAACCCCGTCCTGTAGGAGGGCCTTTGAGGGGGGCAACTGTTAGGGTTTGTACACAGCAAAGAGCATGTCCCCTCTCACTGCACTAGTGGGTTCTGTAATAGCTCCCTTTTAAACTTACTATTGAAAGCCTTTCTTGTTATCTCACCTCCCCCCCCCCCCTAGGCTTCTGTGTATCTTGTTTAATGTGCTGTTTTGTTTACACATTGGGCCTTGCTTTTACCAAGGCTTCTTTAAAACACTCCTCCCTAGGCCATGTGTTAATCCAACTCATTTGCATAATAACTGAAACTCTGCACACCTTTCAAGAACATGTGCAGCATGTGAGGACCACACCCAGCTCTTCAAACCACACCCAGCTCTGCACACCTTCCAAGAACATGTGCAGCATGTGAGGACCACACCTAGCCCTTCAAACCACACCCAGCCCTGTCTATAAAAGGCATCCCCCGAGCCTCACCCAGTGCTTGTGCTCGTCTACCTCCCGCTTACCTGAGAACAGATCCCTCGGCGCTGGCACTCCTGCTCTTTACAGACTTTCATTGACTTCAATGGGCGCAGCTTCTGGCTCTTCCTTCTTCCGGTTTCCGGTTCCTCCTTGCTTCAGCCTCTCTCCTATGAGTAACCTGCAAAAGAGAAAGAAGACAAGGTTAGACTGATCAGTATCTCTTGCCAGCAACAAGTAAGTGCAAAACCTTTTATTACCTGAAAGAACTTTGACAACAATTTCTGGATTCGTGTATAGACAATTTGAAACGAAATACCTTCCACGAACATTGTGATTCAAACTCTTTGTTACAAGAATATTTTGCAGAACTTTGTGAAGCAAACATTGTTTTTTCTCATGGAACTTTTAAGAATCGAACAGTGGAAACCATTAACAGCAAGGCAAACAGTAAATCAAGGACTTGCACAAATTACATGCTGTATTTTGATGTAAAAGTACAGTATTTGTTTTATAAAAGATTCTGGAAATATGGGAAAAAAGTTTTACAATAATAGAAAACACATCCCAGAGCAGTAACACATTCCAAACCTGGAAACTAGAGACCAGGATCCAAGAGGTACTTTTAGAAGAGAATTTCTAATAAATAAAGGGATAGTCAGGAACCCATTTAGGAATAGGTTGCACTTATCTGTTCTTTGTTTATGTTTCATTAGGCACCAGTTTCTACAGAAGTCAGAAAGGGCCGCAGATTTGTGCAGCACTTCAACAGTGGAAACGCAAGAACGGTGTTGTCTCTCTTTTTTTTATTTTATCCACTTCCCCCCTTCCCTTGAGCTTCTGTTCTTAGTGCACTGTTTTAAAAACTAGTGTGCTGGAAAAAGCAGTTTCAGGGTGGGGTCGGATTGTCTTCAACCTCCATCAGAACTGAACAAGAACTCAGGTGAGCTGGGCTTTGACAAACCCACCTGCCAAAATACTCGGCAGGGCCTACTAGATCAGTAACCTTCCTTCCAGAATACAACAGCTACAGCTGCAGCCTATGAGGCCAATATGATGATGCAAAATGAAGCAAAAATGTTAGAGGAGTGGCCGAGCCCAGCCTCCTTCGGGATCCGATGGGCGTGAATTGGCCTGGCCTTGGTCAGGGCGCGGCCTGTGCAGCGGTGATCTTGTTAGCGCTTTATAGCACTCGTCGTTGCCGCAAGTGTGAGCAGCTGAGCAAGTAAGATGGCCACTTCCCGGGGCCAGGAGCAGTCTGGGATGTGTAGTTCCCCAGGCACAATTCAGCGCGTTCCACGCAGCGGTGATCTTTGTAATGCTTTATAGCGCTTGTCGTTGATGTAAGTGTGAGCAGCTGTGCAAGTAAGATGGCCACCTCCAGGGGCCAGGAGCAGTCTGGGATGTGTAGTCCCCCAGGCAAAGTTCAGTGCATCCCGTGCAGCAGTGATCTTGGTAGCACTTTACAGCGCTCATCGTTGGTGCAAGTGTGAGCTGCTGCGTAAGTAAGATGGCCACCTCCAGAAGCCAGGAGCAGTCTGGGATGTGTAGTCCCCCAGGCAAAGGTCAGTGCGTCCATGTGCATACTGATTTCTGGTCTCAACACAAGAACGAACTGTGACTTAAAACTCTCCATATCTCACTTTTTGTGACTTTCTTCTCCCTGTGTTTTTAAACACACACAACAATGGTTCATAGTGAGCATGCACTGTGTCTTTGCCTTCCTGAGTAGTTCTATTGATCTTTAATCAATCAATGTCTCACACTGGAACTTTTTCTTTTAAAAAAGGTAATCACCTTATTGTATTTAGTGATTATTCTGTACCACAGCATCAAAGAAGCTATTCAAATTTGTCCACAAAACCTTCACATTTTTTTTACATTTTTTCATCTTGCATGTACCACTGTGGAGGATTCCCTCTCAACTTTGGAAAACTGTTCCTAAATGTTGGGAGATCACCTCTACTCCATGCAACATGAACATATCCTCCACCTGATATTTCCTCATAGGGAAGGTTAAAGTTCCATCTTCATCTGGGGGTGCGGTTGGTGCTTACCATTTGTTTTAATGGCATCTGATTGTTTTTTTTTTCTTGTTTCTTTGCCCACTTATCTAACCTGTCAATATTGCCCCATTTGCGAGTGCATTTTACTAATTCTGCAATGCATAATCTCATCCCTGAAAACCTCGTTGTCAATATAACTTTATCATCTAACTGTGCCCTGAAGCTCTTCAGTAAAGGAACACTCTTAAAAAGGTTCACCTCATATTTTCTCACCAATTCAGTTAAGTTATCATGAGTTTACAGCCCTACATCTTGTAATTTCTTTACTTAAATATATTATTTTGAACTAGACTATATGAATAGCCTCTACTTAGCTTTACCGTATCTTAGCTGCTCCATCGCGTGCAGATTATTCAGAATATGGCAGCCCGGCTGGTTTTGAAGATCCTAGCTCGCGCCTCTGTCATGGTTCCCTTGTGCAGTCTTCATTGGATGCCCATTGTTAGCTGTATTCAATTTAAAGCCCTTACCTTCACATACAGAGCATGTGAACAGAAAGGCCCCTGCTACCTGAGGAAAAGATTGCTTCCTTAAAACAGAAGAGAGCTATCACTCTGATGGACAGAAACTTTTACTCGTTCCGAGGGTCAGCAAGGAAAGAATAGGCAGTCACTCCTTTTCTTATTTAACCTCCAAATTATGAAACTCTCTGCCTTCTAACCTCCGCTTTGCGCCATCTGAATTAGTCTTTCAGAAACTCTCGAAGACATATTTGCTTGACAATAAGCAACTAGGCAACACCCATCGGCTATGATTCAATCTTTTAGTGCTTCGTAAAGCCGCTCGCACTGGGATGCCCATTTGGGGCAGCCATGTGCTTTACAAATCCATATTGCATTATTGTATTGTATATCAATTTATTTTCCTGATACTGAGTCAGACATGAAATGTCCAAGCACCCTCAAATAACTTGTTTTAATTCTACCTTCAATTTTGGCACATCTAAAGATTGTGCTTTTTCCTGGCTAGTAGAGGGTTTCTCTGTCTCTCCAACTCCTTTATTCTTGGAAAAACCCAGGGGAAAAGTCCCATCATCAAATGATCCTGTTTCTCCAAGTGCAATTTGTGCTGTGAAGACAATTCTCCTCCCTTCTCCCAATGATAGGATATTTTGTGGTGGTGTCTGTAGCATCTTCCCACGGTGCGTACACGCTGAATGAGAAGGCGGCACTCAGATCTGTAAGTTGCATGTCTTTATTCTTCTGCAGGTATCTGTGAACTCTAAGATTCCAAAGTAAGCTCTCATGCATTCTATTCTAGCGATTACATCCCACACTGATATGGAGTCTTCAGGGAGCCATAAAGGTTCTGTTCTAAATCATGCAAGACACTACATCTCCCACTCTGTTAGGTAGAAAATTGCATTTTTTTAGAAAATCATTAGACAGACACAAAATCTATATTCACAGAAATGTGTACAACTATATCTCTTGAATTAATCTTCTTGGCGCTTTGATCTGTCACGTCAATTTGGTTACTGGAAACTGTAAACGTCTTCAATGTCAGAAATTGCCAATGATGGTATGGAATTAGCAACAGTCATTGAGTTTTCACAAGCAGTCTTCCTTTCACCATCTCAAGCTTAAGGCCGATGAAACACAGGCCTGAAGTGAGAAAAGTCTCTGGAAAGGGACTCCCCCGGTTGGCAGGCAGTCACTGTGTCCTTTTTACGGACACCACTTGAAAAGGTTCTGTATCGTAAGGTTCATCAGATTTTCTTTTCTGTAGCTGTCAGGTGATCACCAAATCTCCTTTATTGAATGAGGTATTTTGCAAGTCCCCTCTTGTCTGTCTACATTTTCATTTTTTGTTTTTGAACCAAGTCCCTCATACAAATTAAATTTTCATTAGTATCTCTTTCTGTGGTCCATTGGGGTATCTTGGTTGCCCTTACTCTCCCAAACATCAAAGTTGCAGGATTTTTACCTGTGGTCGAGTGGGATAAAAAACGATAGCTCATGGAGTTCAGCACTATTTTTAATGTGAGCTTCTCAAGAGTGGAACGCTGCACTGATTTCTTTAGTGCACCCATAAAATGCTCAACAAGTCCATTGGCCTGTGGCCACAAGGATGTGGTTGTTTCTTGTTTTATGTTCAGAGGCTCCAGAAATGTGTTAAATTCTTTGCTATTAAAGGGTGAACCATTTTCTGATTTCACAATGGCTGGGAAATCCCATGTTGCAAATATGCTATCATGTTTTTTGATTACTCGTTCATGTATCGTGGATGAGAGATCTTCAACCAATGAAAAAATGAATATTCATCTATTATCACCATTAAATGATGTCCATTGTCAAGTGGACCCAAGAAACTGATGGCTACTTTCTCCCAGGCATGTTTGGGGAGTTCCGACATGTTTAGCGTATGTTCAGTGACTTTGGTTAACAGGAAATTGCATTTGTGACAGGCTTTGAGTTTCTTTTCAACTCTTTCATCAAGGTATGGCAACCAAACTCTGTCTCAGGGAGTTCTCTTTGTAGCAACAATACCACAATGTCCTTTGTGAGCCACTTCTATCTCATTTTGTCGTTGACTCTCTGGAATCAGGATCTTTAAACCTCGGTGAATAATTCCTTCCTTACTTATAGATAATTCATCCTTGTACTTTTGATATTCAGCATCATTTTTGAGAGGTCAGTCATGTATGCTCCATGACTGATGCAGGTTGTTTGATTTGCTGTATGATGTCTTGGAAACGTTCTGCCACGGATGACACAAAAAGACTAAGGGACATACTTACAAGCCCCTGGCGCCACCTTGCACCATACTAGCTTCATTTTTTTACGCTAAGGTGGTGTTAATGAGACCTTTCTACCATGCTGTATTTACGAAGTGGTGCAATGCTTGCCAGGCATAATGTATGAAAGGGGGGAGTTCCGACCCAGGGAGGCCCTAAAAAATGACGCAGTGAAATTTACAACAGTTCACTGAGCCATTTGTTCTGTCATTTTTAATGCTTGCTCAGAGCAGGTGTTAAAATGATGCACCTATTTCAATCAGTGGGCCTCCCTGTGCTTTGCTGCACTATGGTCAACATTTTTGATGCTAGTGCAGCAAAGCGCCACATTAGCGTAAAAAATGTTGACGCTATTCTCCTAACAACCATTGTGGTACACTGTGTTGTAAATAGGGTGCAACCATGGTGTTGTTAGGTGGGGCAGGGGCACTGCAAGAAAAGTGGCACATCAGGACCGATGCTCCACTTTCTTGTAAACATGCCCTTAAGTCTCTTGTATTCAAACAAACCAACATGTGTAGCAAAAGTTGAAATACAGCAACAGTTTTTTTCTAATTCTAACTGATGTTAACCTTTATTCAAATCAAATCAAGAAAAGATCTTGCCCCTATTTAATTGTGCAATCATGTCTGCAATGTGCGGCCCTGGATGTTGCTCTCATTCAATTGCTTTGTTCACTTGGCACATGTCAATGCTTATGCGCACAGCTCCTTCATGGACCTTTTTTATTAACTACTATTGAGGGAGAAGCCCGTGGCGTTGGACCAGTGGAATGTTCAATAATGTCATGCTTAACCAATGATTCAAGTTCTTTTTCAACAGCTTCTGGTAAATGAAAAGTAACTCATCTATATCTCTTAGCAACAGGACAGACATCCTCATTAAATTGTGTTGTTGGTTTCCAGTGCCGGGGACAGGACTTCACTTCCCGGCTCTCCCTGGGCCCGCCTGCATCAAGAAATTGACGCGCCCCTCGCGGGACGCGTGTTGTTGGTTTCCAATGCCGGGGACAGGACTTCACTTCCCGGCACTCCCCGGGCCCGGCCACATCAAGAAATTGACGTGCCTCTCGCGGGACGCGTGTTGTTGGTTTCCAGTGCCGGGGACAGGACTTCACTTCCCGGCTCTCCCCGAGGCCCGGCTGCATCAAGACATTGACGCGCCCCTCGCAAGACGCGTGTTGTTGGTTTCCAGTGCCGGGGACAGGACTTCACTTCCCGGCTCTCCTCGGGCCCAGCTGCATCAAGGAACTGAAGCGCCCCCCTTGCGGGATGCAGACGCGCACGGGACGCGTCCGGGCCAAGACGGGCCCGTCTTCACCCGTCATCACCCGATCAAGGCCGGGCTGGGCCTAATTTCTTCGCAGAAGGATCAAGCTACAAGTAGGAGTTGCGTCCTTTTTATATATTGGGTTGTCATATATTACCCACTGGTATTATGGGGAAAAGGAAGGCTGCTGACCTGTCTGTGCCCTTGAATGATACAAAAAAACAGAAAAAAGGTCCCAGGAAATTAGTTAATACGGCTATAGGGTATGGCCCGAAATCACTTGATGAGATAGACTTATTATTTGAGGAAGTGGAGACCATCTTGAAAGGTGATGTGGATACCAATGGAGCTTTGTCCTCTTAGAAGGTTTCGACACAAGCCAGGAAAATCCCAGAGCTTTTTAACAAAAAGAAGAGGGGACAAAACTCAGACCCTGTCATTCAGGCTGATGGAGGAGAAGTTTTGTCCAACATAAGTGACATTGCCCTATCTGTATCTCAGGGAACTGTGTGTAGTGCTTCTAACTCCTCCCCTAGGTGGTGGGTATCCCCTGTAGAGGATGTAATAACCATGCCTGTCCCATTGAGACCTGAGGTAAGGGTGGTTCCCAATATACTATGCACCAATCGGTTTGGCCTCCTGGCCGAGGAAGGTGACTTACCCATGGATCATGAGCAATCTGTGATTGATCCAGTTACTGAGGATGTTACTTCATCTAATATCCCTATTATCACTACTGGTTTGGAGCAGCCTGTCAGTGAAGTCAAAGTGACTCTTATTCTACAGAGGGTTGACGAAGTTAGGAACCTGGTTTTGCAATTAGCAAAATTTATGAAGGAAAAAATGGTACATCAATGTGGATGCAAATGTCAACAGGTTGAGGTGGCGGGAAAGGGGGGACCTAAGTTGGTTAAGCCAATCCCTCTACCAAAACTGTGTGTGGGGGTCAGTAAACCTTTCCCAAAGTGAGTGGTTACCTTTGCCTGATACAGAGGTTAATCAATTAAACCCTGCAAATAATCTTATAAACGAGCAGTTGGGTTTCAACAGTATATCCACGAGTAGGGACTTCATGGAGAATCATGCTTGTAATATTGCTCACCCTGCTGCTCCCCTGAGTAGGCAAGTACCAAGGGGGTGTGAAGTTGTTGCTAAAACAGCAGGCAAGGGCGTTGAAACCTCTACTGTTGTAAACAGGTTATTTGAATTCCCCCCAACCGCGATTCTATCTGCGATTCTTCCTCCTGGTAATGATCCTAGTGGTCCAGCTAGAACGACAAAAAAACTAGGCACTAAGTGCGGAGACAACAGCCTTTTTATGTTCCGAAGTTGCCACCAGGTTCAGTTGAGAACCATGAGTCTCGGATTAATAAGATTACCCATTGGTTACGCTCCCGACGGAATTGCCTTTCGGTCAGACGCTCGGATATTTCCAAACCAAAGAGATGGAGTCCCTTGGGGTCTAATTATGATATCATTTCAATCCAGTTCTTTGACAAGATATTGTTGGACCAACTTATTGCTTTTGACTTACGCACTCGTCAGTACAGGGCGCTGGAAAAGGGAGGTATCACTCTTGCGTCGGAACTAGATGGTGCAAGCCAGGCTGCTATTCATTGGCACATGGTCTACCAATCCGAGAGGGATTCCCTGGTGTCAGTTGGGAACTCGTGGTCCAAATCAGTATGACTAACCACAGCCCAAGAAGCATTTTACAGGGACAATTTCAAGGAGTTACACATGAATGGACCTGTTGGGACTATTATGAAGGAGATGACATTAGAGGATGCCAGTCCCCAGACATATGGAATTAAGTCAGATAACCATGGTCTATCAATAATGACTTAGAACTTAGCTGGTCTTGTGCGAAAATTGGATGACTTAGATTGGATTGCATATATAAACACTCAAGATATTTGTCTCTTCAAGGAAACTTGGGCAGAGCACAGAATTAACATAGATGGTTTTCTTTCTTTTAATATTCCTGCCCAATCATCAGAGAAGGGGACAGGTCGTGCCAAAGGGGGGCTTTTAATACTTTTAAACAAAAAATTGCAATGTGATTATAAGATTTTAAAATTCGATTGTGTTGACTTGATGGGGTTGCAAATCTCGTTCCGACAGAGTTTTAATGTAATTCTTATTAATGTTTACGCTTGATCTGTTCCACGAGGATCCGAGTCTCAGACTATAACATTATTATCAGACTTTTTAGATGCCCTACAACCCTCATCTATCTTAATTATAGCAGGGGATGTGATTTGCACGTTTTAACCATCTGCATTGCTTGGTGGCCTAACGGTGGAGGAGGACGAATTATGGGGGATTGCACAGCTGAATAGCCACCGCTATTGCCCATATTCATGAGTGGCTATTCAGTTGGCTTCCCTATGTTTAAAGCATGGCCTTAGGGCCTGTAATGGTCTTATGCCCTCCGATATAAATACCGCGTATACATTCAAACGAGGCAAATCGACAAGTGTTATTGACTATTTTTTAGTGGATGTGAGACTATGGCCCCTGTTGAGGGATATGAGGGTGGACTTGAGATGGGAGAGTGATCACTAATTACCCTTTGCTCCTCTCCCTTTCAGGGGAGGTTTTTAGAAGAACTCTTACTACTCAATATACAGTGGTCCCTTCTCCTACCTTGAATAACACTTCTATGAAGGTTGGGTGGCCAAAGGTGATGTCAAACCCCTATTTGCTATGTGGGATTTATCAAATGTTTATAGACAACCTGGCAGTCTATGAAGAACAGGATCTTAATGATATCCCATTTCTCAGTATACATGATACTATGATTTTAAAAATGCAAAGTATCTTTTACAAAAAGGTTGGGGCAGGATCGCGAAGTGGAGATCCAGTAAGTAATAGATGGTTTGACAAAGCATGCTCTAGGGCAAAGTCTGGGTTGAAAAAAGCCACTACGACTGGGATTTTGGGGGAAATACAACAAGCTAGATGTGTCTATAAGGAGACTATATCACAAACAAAAAAAACATGGGAAGGTTCCATCTGGCAGGAATTGTTGGATGCTTCAAAATCCAATAACAATATGTTGTTCTGGGAATTGGCAGGAATATCACAATCAACCATATCCAACCAGAAAGCTGGGTAGAACACTTTTCTTGCCTTTATGCTATAACCGATATTCCTGTGGCCCCCGGTATTTATGATGTGGGACAGGACCTTTCATCTCCGTTGGACGTGAACTTTGCCACTGACCCCATAGGAGGGGGTCCATATGACCCTGAGGACTACATCCATTTTTCTATAGAAGAAACCCTTGATGCAATTAATTCTTTAAAACCTGGTAAAGCTCCAGGACCGGATAAGATTCCAGGTGATCTTTATAGATCTGAACCATTAATATGGACCTGGTATATAAATACACTCTCAAATAAAATTGCTGAAGGGGGTCAAATTCCAACTACTTGGAAGGGGGCTAAAATTTTTCCTATTTACAAAAAGGGTAACGTAAACCTCCCAATCAACTATAGACTGATTAGACTCATAGATAACTTACAAAAAATCTTCGCAAAACAACTTTTAGGAAGACTAACGAGTTGGCTCATTGACCACCAGATTCTCTCTCCCCTTCAGGCGGGGTTTTGACCCAGAACTAGCACGGTGGACCAGGTCTTTAGGCTGGCTGTCTTACACTGGAAATATGTATTTCTTACAAAGCAACCCTTGTATGTTGTTTTTGTTGATTTGTGATCTGCTTTTGACTTGGTCCCAAGAGAAGCTATGGGAAGTGTTACATAGAATAAGGACTCTAGTTAGTACAATTCAAATACTAAAGCGATTGCATGAAGACACATACGCGCAAGTGAGATGGGGCAACCAAGGCGAACTGACTGATAAAATCTCCATTCATAGGGGAGTTCGCCAGGGCTGCGTGATGACCCCTCTCCTGTTCTCTCTTTTTAAGAAATGTACAATTAGTCTGGATGGAGATCCCTTGAATAAGGTTAGCTCTATTGATTATTTGGGCATGAGGCTCTGAAACAAATTGCACTGGGAAGAACAGGTCAACAAAAGTGTGGGACTTCTGCAGCATAGAGCAGCATCCATACTGCCCTTTTATAGGAGTGCGACCTCTAAAGCTGTATCCCCAGCCATTAAGATCTATGTGGCTAAGGCGCAGGGAGCTGCTGTCTATGGTGCGGAGGTATGGGGACCCTATAACAGCAATAGATTAACTGTAGGTGAGAACAACTTTGCGAGGAATCTGTGATCGTGCCAATGTTTTTTTACTTGGGTCTAAAACGGAAAGCTGATTTAATCATCCTAAAACCTCTATTATATTGGGTAAGGCTCTGGACTGTCCCCGAATTGGATGTATACAAGACCTCACTCCTTGAATTGTTAAGGTGCTCAAATTCGGCTACTATTCCATGGGTTAAGCATGTATCCAGTTGGTTTTATACTTTGGGCTTAGGAGATTTTTGGGAGAACCCTCACAAATTTCTAAAGTCTGTATATTGGTCTCATGTAAGAAATGATTATATTTGTCGCAAATCCCATGGACGATTAACGAACCTTTTTATTGATTTTAAGTGGTACCTACAGTTTGAACCCTACATAGATATATTACCTGAGTTATTAGGCAAGGGACTATGTGCTAGATTTTGCTTTGGGTCCCTTCCTTTGAATTCTTTAACGAGTAGTTGGGGACCAACCGCCACTTCCGATGCCCCTGAAACAGTTGAACATTTTATGTTTTTTTTCCTGCTTATTCATCCCCTAGGTCCAAACGGATCCGCAAAATCTGTTGGGAAATGAAGATGAGTAAATGTGCTCTAGCTTTGAGGATTTTAAAAAGCCATAGGTCCAATGTACTAATTTATGCCGTTAGCAAGTTTTTAGTAAAAGCATGGCATATACGCAATCTTTATGTAAGTAATGAATTTTAAAGGAGATTGGATAGGATTTTTGTTTGGGAAATTGGGTTTTAAACTAATTGTTAGTTATTGGTTTTAAACTTGGATTGTATTAGTTTATATTCTTTATGATATTTTTATTGTTTGTGTTGCTTTGATGGCCTGTTGACCGAATAAAGCTTGTGTTGATGATGATCCTCATTAATATGCAGTTTTACTTTCATAGGCCCTGATTTATACTTTTTTTGTGCCACATTACCATCATTTTGTGACGCAAAAGTGGCACAAACTTACAAAATACAATTGTATTTTGAAAGTTTGCACCACTTTTGCTTCAATAAATGACCGTAATGCAGCACAAAAAAAGTAGAAATCAGGACCATAGTCTTTAACTTTTCCAAACCATTTTACAATTAAGCCACTTGACTTACTATCTCTTCATAAGCATTCATGTTGGAATTCACTGAAATCAGTCACATGTCAGCAGCCGTGTTCAAACTGAGCAAGCAGGCATTTGTTGCTGTACCTTGAAGTACCAGGATGGGTGCTTGGACTTTTGTTTTCTTATGTTTCACTGTCGCCATAAACAAACCTTTACTCTTTATGGGTGTTAATGTAGCCCAAGTACATACTATGGTCTTTGACGGCTTGAGCTGTGGTAATCGAGACAGTTAATTGTACTTTTCTTCAGGCATCATATTTATCAAGCACCCCTATCAATAATGAAAGGCATTAAACATCCATTTATTTTCAGTGTAATCTTTGGACAGTGTTTGAATGATTTTGTTATTTTGACATGTCAACTTTTCTTTGACTAACTTTTCTCCTCACAGGCAACACATCCGACATGTGCACGTTTCACGGAAAGCGTTGAAACTGACCTCCCACCTATCCCAGACACCCTGGCTCATTCTAAGTTTGATATATCTCGACTCCCGGGGCCATGCTGTGTTTGGACTGACGGGACACAGCAAAGACGCTGTGGCTAGTGCATAACACGCAGACTACTGATGAAAAGTGCCTTGCGTATGTCAGGAATAGGGACCAGATAAGGCAGTGTTGTCCTCTTTAGTCCTGATGAGGCCCATATTGAAGGGCCCGAAATGCGTCAACACTCTTTGGATCTTTTGCAAGGTTGGATATAAAGGTTATTTGACCCTTCAAAGTTACATCATGCATTGCAAAGAACCCTGAGAAGAAATATATAGGGTTTCAGCAATTGCACGCATAAGAATTCACAACCATTGCAGCCAAGTGGATACGACTATAAGTATCCAACGTAACCACTTGAGGAGAATAATACGGGACAATCCGCTTAGGATGTATTCTCCATTTTTGATGTGTCGTCATTTTGATGTTTTGTATTACTGTTTAAAGTATGTGTTTTATTTAGGTATGATTGAGACAATGCGTTTTGCGTAAAAAAAAATTGTTTGCTTCGTCCTTCTTCAAAATGTTTGAATAAATTGTGTAAAGAAATCAGATCCCTAAAAGAGGATTTATTACTTTTTTTGGATGAAAATAGGAACATTAATCAGTCCCAACCTTTTGACCAAAAGGTTTTTGTTGTTCTTTTCTGAGATAAGCATTGACATGGCACAATTACTTTCTTCACTTTCACTTATTATTGAAGCTGAAGAACTGCAGGGTGATGATTTAGATGACAATCAATTTTGTTTAGTATCTATTTGCCTCAACTGTTGTGGCCGCTTTGCCTTGTGGGGGTGCGTTGAACATTGCTTCTGGAACATTCTGGTAGTCATTTTGTCTTCACGACTTGCTGCACTTGCTTCTTCCTTCACTCTGCACATTGTTCCAAAATGGTTCTCTTTGCATACCTAACCAATGGCGGGACACTTTCCTTCATGTGGAAATGCAAATCCACATCTAAACCACAACTTATTTTCTCATGTAGACATCACTTTGTGTCCTTCAGTCTTTTGTTTCAAATTCATTTTCACACTCATGACTGACTAGCTCTGGGCACCTCCATCCTCCATGTCAACAGCTTGACACTCAGCACATTCCTCAGCTCTGGCAGCCATCAGCACTAGCTCCGTACTAAGGGGCTAATTTAGGAGCCCCTTGCGCCGTAACATTGCCACATGAGCGTTATTCTTTTTTACCCTAATGTAGCAATATCATGCCAAAAACGCTGCACCAGATTTACAAAGTGGCGCAATGCATGCATGTCGCCACTTGTAACCCCTTGCTCCACATCAAACCTGCGCCAGACATTATGTATGGCTGAAATTACGGGGGCTGAAAAAATGGCACAAAGAAATCTAAAGGATTTCTTTGTGCCATTTGTTTGGCATTTCTAATGCCTGCTTAGAGCAGGCGTTAAAAGGGGAAATACCATTGGTTACAATGGTTACAATGAGCCCCTATGTACTGTCCAGGGTTAGCGTCACACATGGTGGTGGTAGTGGGGCGCTAAGGGGTGCAAAGAATGTGGTGCTGCAATGAGTGCAGCACCACTTTTCTTAATTCTGCCCCTAAGAGTTTCTCTCAGCATTGGTCATCTGAATGAATCAGACAAGCATCCATCAATCACACTAAGCCTCATGGCTTCTTCATCATGAAATTCATTGAACGTACAGTGTGTGATGATTGTGTAAACTCTTTCCACAAATTCATTGAGTGTTTCGCCAACTCTTTGATGTTTTTGACCGAAAACATATCATTCATAATCAACATTTGGTACTGGATTGAACTTGAGGTTCAACAAATTCATAATCTGACAGTATATGACTTATTCATCAGTTCTTGGCATTTTCCTTATGACTTCTTTTAAACCATCCCAGCAAGATTTTTTAAATATTCGATGATCTTCATGTTATCAGTCTGTCCAAATGCATCAATGAAATCTCCAAATGACTCTATCCATGCAATCCATCTATCACCAATATTTTGCTTTTTGGCAGTATCGAATGGTGTTGGTGGTTTGTGCAAGGTGTCAGCATTATAAAACAGTGTGGAACTCACTGACATTAAGAGAAGTGCTTTCCCTGGCCTCTCTGACTGGAAATCAGGACCTGTTCAATTCGTGCCCCGGCCCTGGCCCTGCGATGGACCAGCCTCAGGGATGTCCTTGGTGGGCTCCATTAGCAGAACGGGCTTCTGCTGAGTTTCTGCCCTCTGGAAATATGGAGTGCTCCTTTAGCACTACCCCTTGCACTGCTCTTGTGGACTGTGTTGCCCATGATGCAGTGACTCTCTTTAATGGACTCTGTAAGACTTTTACTTTCTTCTTTTTATATTTTAGTTTATACTATTTTATTCCTGGTTGATCCATCTTCAGTTCTATTCGATATTTGATAGCTGTTGTTAACTGCGCTTTGTAAACCTGATTGAATCCACCTTTAGACTGAATGCTCTGTATATTGTATAACTTTATTTTGTGTGGCAGCGCAGTACCTTTTTGTAGACTCTTGGTCATAGTTTCTTGACCAAAGATGCATAGACTTTTCCGTGAAGCTCTCTTTCCATTCACAAACTTCACACCATCTGGAGTTGCGCTTTGATTCCACAAATGCCAACCCTCTGCACTTTGACGAAGGCACACATGGCATGCACAAGTAGTTTACTTAGGCTATGACATTCTCTCCAGGAGAGCACTTACTTCTTTGGGTTACTTATCCCCTCTCTCATCGCTAGTTGTGGCGTCTTTCCCACCCTTGTCCCGCTGAATCACTAGGCGACACACAGAGCTGTAAATCAAACGTCTGTATTCCTCTGCGTGTATCTGTGAACTTTAACATTCCAAAGTATGCTCTTGTGCATGCTATTTAAGCGATTACATCATACACTGATACGGAGTTCTCGGGGAGCCATAAAGGTTCTGTTCTAAATTATGCAAGACTCTACAGTTTCCAAGCAACAATCTGTGAATTCTGTAATGTTGAGATCAACCCTATTGCAGTCATTCCTCCTTCAACACCTTGAACAACAGTATTTAGAACAATATTTATTGGTGCAGTAGCAACTGGCACTGCTAATGTCTGTGTTGATACAACTTGTGACATTGGGGCAGGAACAATCACTATTGAAGAAGTAACACCCAGAGCAATTACAGTAGGGGTTACTTCATTAGGTGCAGGAATAATTGGAAGTCCTGGAAGTGGTCTCTCAATCTGAATTGTGCTTGGATCAACACGGCCTCTAGCCACCATAACACAAGTGGATGTAACACCATATGTATTTGTTGTGGTGGCTATATACGGATGTGAACATGAGAACAACAAGGCTTTTAAAATGTCATCCCCTGAGTCACTATGAGGATCTGTTTTCCTTGCAGCTTCCTCATCATTATTTTCCTGTTTTCAATTCTTTTTAGTATCTTCTGTGGCTGTATACAATCTAGCTCCCTTGACTACAAAGTCCCTTCAAATTAGCTGCTCTTAATCCCTTTGAGCAACTGTGTAGTTTAACACTGATGTCTTTGCTCTATTCTGGATCTTTTCTTTATCCTTAGCATGAGCTGCTTTCTCCCAAGCATTTAACACTTTATACTGCGTAGGTCTAGGAGATGGCTTCATGGCTTCATTTCAAATAACTTTTCCTGTAAATTTAAAAAAATCCTTAAATCAAAAGTACCATTATTGTGGAAATTTAAAGGGTCCTTCATTTTCAGGGATCTTTTACCACTGACAAAGCTACAAGCATGTATGGAGTCCTTACAGTGGTGCCTCCTAACCCTTCCAAATTGGAACTCACACATCTCCCCTCATCAAATCTTTAAGAGATTTAAAACATTTAATGTTTGCAGTAATCCAACAATGAATAAACAGTGATCAAATTAAAAATGTCAATGTTTTGGTTCTGTTTATAATTCCGTACATGTCAATATTTTTCTCCAATCCTGCCCCAAATCTTCCTTCGCAAACCTATCAGAATTTAATTCTTGATGGATTGACAACCAATCTCAGTGCAGGATTTCACACCAAATGACCTATCCCAGCACAGCACTCTATGATGTAACTCTGCACTCCTTACAGCGGTTCACCCTACTTTACAATTTTCTCATACACAAATGCTAAAACTCAAAGCAAGCACAATAAATATATAACTCTTGTCTGCTCCACTAACAAATTCAAGGTAGACCATCCACACAAGGAACAATGAGAGATTAGGTTGAATACCTCCCAACTCTACAACACACACACACATGAATGATATCTCAACAAGTGTGAAATTACCTATTCCCCCTTTCCACAATAGGATCCCCTAACACCAATCAAAATTAGTACAATCACAACAAATCACTTTAGTGTCTAACTCGATTGTGCAGTCAATGGTACCTCACAAATCTGCACCACAACCTTTAGCAGACAAATAACACCTTTTTATTTTTCAATGATCTCATGATCTTAGACTCTTTCAAGTCTGATATCAATTTCAACTGTTCAACATCTAAGCATACACACCTCTATTTCACAAAACGAAAAAAAACACAGAACCTCAACATATGAACGTAAGACAATGACGATGCATAACCCTATTTATACTCATACGTCCACTACTGTAACCGTCTTCAAAACCGCAACACCTTCAGTCTTCAAGTTTGGGCTTTGACCTTAAAGGGCATGGGCTATTTGAAGCTGGGATACCTTGATTCAGCTTCTCTCTCTTGTGACATAAACTCTCATCTCATACCACTTCGGGAGCAGGGTTTTCTATATTTCAGTTTTCAGGTCCAGTCATTAAATAAGCCCTGCCACTGGTCACATGGACCTTTGTTCGACAACAAAGAGCAATGAGGAACAATCATCTACATAATCAATCAATCATTAAAGACTTTACATTCATTCATTGAAAAGAATTACTAGAGCTTTATTTTCAGATCGCTTCATTTTTCATCTATTAATTCATTAGGCATTTATCATTAGGTTTCAGCATTAAAAGTTAATATAATCACCAATTGATATTCAATTGTACAATAGAACAAAATGTTAAGTAAGATCACAGTCCAAATAGTAATAGTACAAGACGCATGTTCCATAAAGGAAACTCTCTACTCTGAAAAAAATGGTATTAAGGAAGAAAAAGGTGTCACTTCAGAAACCCAGTGAAGAGTTCTCAACACAGACAAAACATAAATGCTGATCTTCAGTAACAACACCTCCCTGTGGAACGATTCCTGGTGGCCTTCTAAACTAGGACCTGCATCCACTCCAACAGACCATGTTTGCAACAATTGACATCATCTTGGACAGCAAGCTCACCATGAAATACCAGATAAATGCAGCCTCTTCTGCCTGCTTCATCACTCTTCGTATAATCTGTGAGCTCTTCAAATGGCTTTCCATCAACACCAGACAAAACGTCACTCAACTCCTAGTCGCCAGCCGGCTGGACAACAGCAATGCATTCTACTTATGAATCACCAAACACCTCCTGAAGAGACTACAGACCATACAGAATTCAGCAGCCATACTCATTCTCAACCTCCCCAAATGGACCCACGCCACCCCCATCTCAAGAAGCACCACTAGCTCCCCTTTAAGAAGATATGTCAATTTAGTATGCTGATCCATACCTACAAAGCCTTTCACAATCAAGGACCAGCATACGTCAACCACCGCCTGAACTTCCACGAACCCTGCAGACACATGCACTCTGTTTCCCTCGCACACACTCCTTCTCCTACCTCGCAGCATAACCCTGGAATGACCTCCGCCTTCACCTATGGATCTCATCCTCTCTTCCGCCTTCACCTATGGACCTCATCCTCTCTTCTGGAATTTTGGAAAGGACTGAAGACCTGGCTGTTCAACTGAGCACCCAAAGCAGCAATGTTCTCAGTGCCTGGATACCCTCATGGGTGGTGCAAGAGCATAAAGCTTTTCCAAATCCGACTGGAAATTATTCACAGTCATAAATCACCAGAAATATGGAATTAAGCTAAATAACCTCTCATGTGAAAAGGTCTAGAAGATCAAAGATAAGTATCCGTCCAGAATGTCAGGAAAGGAATCCTCCTTACTCTAGGAACACACAGTAATATAAACACACAAATTAATTATTTTCTTTCATCTTCTTCACTCACCAATAGAACATCAGCAACTCTTGTGAATAAGCAAACTCCACATTTTCTCATCAGAACACATTAGACTTTCAGACATTTGTCCATGGAAAGTTGCAACATTGTTCTCTTTCATCCAAAAACTTATTCCCATCATTTTTATCTAATCACTAGCAGTAGGCTCCTGAAGTTGTAACATCTGCAACAAAGAGAAAAAAAACATCTTGCACAAACAACTGTTCAAAGTGAAAACAGGCCTATCAGTGTTAATGCATTATTTTTCACTAAAACATGGCATTATCAGCTATGCCAATTTAATTCATTACCTTATTCATAAGCAGGCCTACAACATTCAGGTATGATTACCTAGCACAAATACATTTTGGATTTAGCATATGTTTTAGTCAAAAGACAGCTTGTGCCATTATTAATAAAGGTGCTTAACACGGAATAAAAATTTCTGTAGAAGGCTCTAACAGGTGAGGTTCATTGGAGAGTGTCCCAAGTCAGTTGTTAACAGCACACTCTGGAACTTCACAGAAGCTGTGCCCAAACATGATGCAGTAGAGTGTAGAAGAAGACGGTAACCCTGCTTGCAAAGAATAATGTGAAATGAATAAAGAGAGTATTTTTTCCCTTGGCCAATGTTCTTTTTAGTCTTGAGCATGCCTGAGTCACATCAGGAAGAAGTATTTGGTGAACATTCGTTCTTCAGAGTATATAGATTATCAAAAAAACATTAATGGACACTGCATCTAGTGAACAGCAAGACAAAAAGTGTGAACTAATGATAAAAGACTCTTCTTAAGTATGAAACTTGAACTCTTCAGTCAACACCAATCACTGAACCTAGGTGTGTGTTTGTCGAGGGAAAAGAAGGTCAACTAAATTCTTGGTTTTGTTGATAGCATTGTTGCTCTGTGACTTGAATAACCTTATGCGTTTATTTTTCTAAGTGGTCAATCTGTCTTACTAGTAGCTGGGATGACCACGCTCACTTCTAACGCTGAGTAGAAATTTTGAAAGTTCCATCGATCTTGCATGAACCTTTAAACAAGGTTCATTCAAGTGACAATCGCAGTGCAAACTTCAACCCTAACATAGGAAGATTGCAATTCTGGTATATATGGCATTCTGAGAGTATTCTGATTGAGAAATGGTTCACTGATGATGAGATCATTGTTTGTCATCAATAGAAACTATTCCCTGCTGCTTCCTTAACCCACTTGCCTGCATTTTACCACAGTCTTTTGGTGTAAACAAGCCATCAGTAGCTGTTTTAAAGTACGGGCAGCAAACAATTGCATTCTGCACTCCTGTAAGTATTTGGGTCTTGGCATCTTATGAGGTGATTGCAATTGAAGAGAAAAAAAAAACTTGAAAGTATGCTTGGAATACTAGCACACCTACCCTCCTTGATGCAATATTGTGGAAGTATTCTAAAAATCCCTTCTGCTTTGTTTCTCTGATAAAACAAGGACTTGAAGGCAATGTGTCTATGCCGGAATTGGCTTTCCAAATCTACAGGGTTTCAACCGCCTGTGCGCAGCACCAAGGTCAGAGCAAGACTTGTCTTGTTGTAGGCGAAATGGGATGCAATTATCCCTGTCACCTGGTGGAGTGGATTCTTATCAGTTTTCATGGTCTTCAGGTAGGCTGTGGGTCTGCTGGTGTTTCCTGCCAAAGCGAGGTAGGTGTTGAAATTAAGCACCTCTCTGGCATTCTGTTTTTGATTCATACCCTGGGAGAGGGATCTTCTGGGTACAGTAAAGAGCAGGCAGTGATCAAATATTCTGCATGTGCAGGACCCCTTCTATGATGATGTTGCTTGTGTGCGTTTTGTGTGTGGGTCAGGCAGTATTTGTATCTTTGGCGGTTTGGTCTGCCGCTCTGACAGTGCATTGGAGTCTGTGCTGTTTCTCCAACCCGGCTGTGCAACACAGCTGGTTTGGAGAAACCTAAGTGTGCATGTCAGTTTGGCTGGCCTAAGACCACCGGCCAAACTGGCATGGGTACTTAAGTGCATTCACTCCACTCCTCCTCCTTCCCCCTCCCATGGCCCGGCCAACCCTCCCTGCACACGCTGGCTCAGCCAGCAGCTGAAAAATAAAACAATGATGAAGTATGGTTTTATTTATCAGCTGCTCCTCACAGCCAGTGGGGCGACGCTCCTTCGCCATTGTGGAGGAGCCACTTTGGCATTGTTTGCTGTTAGCTTTTGGACTCTGGGCAGGACATTTTTCAAAAAGCTCAAAAAGGCCACTATAGGCTATCTGAAAACAGCAAATCCACTAATCCCTTCAATACACATGAATACATCTGCCCAGAACTTGGCCCCCAGGGTATAGTCATGCTAAGTATAAAAAATGTGCACACTTCACACCACACCGACTTCAGGAGAATACCCATTTTATAGTGATGACGGAGGGGTGTGATAGATTTGATGTTAGTATTTAGCATGTGTGGTTCGTAACTGGGGAACAAGGTGCTCATCTGGGTACAACAAAACCTCCACTGCCCGTCAGATATATCAATGCCAAGAGCAATTTGCCAGATAAGTTTTACTCTAGATGCAATGACAGGGGCTTTATGTTGCATTACGGAGTACAGCTGCATGATCAGCCGTTTAGGGGAGGATGATGCACTAGAACAGTCCAATTCAGCGAAACCTGAGGGGTACTGAGGACAGCCCTTGTCCACCTCTTTGCACGTACTCAGCAGGCTGTCAAAGAGCAGTGTGTCTAATGGCATACAGTCCACTTTCCTCATGACATCTTGCAAGGCAAGGAAGGCCCCATTAGGGCTCAGGTCGCCTTGTGTGCTAAGCCCACTGTGCTTGAGACTGCCACAAACACACCCATCCATTTTAAGGGGTAGGTATGCCTTCATCATCAGCTGCAGTCCTCTTCCGTACAAACTGGGTAACCAGGCCCCTTCTTTGGAGCAGACTCAAAGCCCAAATCACACACTGTATTTATCTTGCCCTGGGAAAGCATTTGTAGTAAAGAAAGCACTGTAGCCGGCAGGCAGAAAGAAAGGCCTAGCAGTATCCGCCTCAATCGCAGCATGTGGTTAGAACCATGTTGGATACAACCATCAATAGACAAACTGGGCAAGCATATAATAGGAGTCACGCTCAATGTCAGGTGCACACAAAACACCCTGTTCAAACGGCAACGTAAGTCCCACGTCAGTCTTGGTTGCTTCACAGCTCACAACAAATGAATTAGGAAGGATCGCAGCTGAAGGAATAAAGCCCTCCTCGGCTGGACTGGTATATTGATGAATAGGTAGAGGAATTTGGGTAGGACCACCATTTTAGCAATTCCTCTCATTCTAGCTAGGGGCAGCAGCAGCTTGGCATACTTGGGAACTCATTCCTCCAACCACATGACTGCCCTGCTATAGTTGTCCTGCTGGAGCTCATCAGGATCTCTACTGATTCATATGACCATGACATGACAAAGTTTATCGCAAAGTTGGGCCATCACAGGGGAAAATCAACATCTGTTCGATGCATGACTGATGGTAATAAGATTATAAATGGTTTTGACTAATTGATACTGATCCCAGTAAGTCCACCAAATCTTAGAACCTCTTGTAGCACTGGGCCAAGGTTAAGATCAGGGTTTCAGATGTATACAGCCACATCGTCTGCATACATGGAGTCTATGAGCCTCCAAATTGTATAATTGAGAAGCCTTTACACTTGGTGTTGTCCTAAGCGAGCTGCTAGTGGCTCCATCGCAATGGCATGTAGGATTGGGGATAGTGGACATCTCTAGTGAGTGCCTCTGCTGATTGCGAAGGCAGGTGAAATTATGCCATTCACATACAGACTCACAGTTGGTTGCTCATATAGTTGCTGAATGCACTGAAGAAAGAAGGAGCTGAACCCAATTCAGCTGAGCAAGGAAAACAAATATGACCACTCCTGCCAATCAAAAGACTTTGTGGCATCCAAGAAGACTGTCTCTGCTTGCATATCCAAAGGAGTAGAGCGGAATGAATGTGGTGCACAGACTGTCAGCGGTGGAGCACCCCAGCATGAACAAAGACTGGTCTAGACAGACGATCTTGGGAATCAGAGGAAGTATCCCATCATCTATTAACTTAGCGAGTATTTTATTGTCCATGTTTATCAGAGATAGAAGATGATTCACGTGGCAGATTTCAATAGTGTGACAATAAGCACTTCCCTAACTTGGAAGGAAACCGGTGGCTCTAGTTTCCACATACAATGCTCTCAATTGCAGGGCCAGTATTTCAGCATATTCCTTGTACAATTTGATCATGAGCCCATCAAGGCCTGGCCCCTTGTTCCCCGGCATACTTGAGATAACCCGAACTATGACCTCATCAAGGTGACATCCAAATATTGCCTATGTGCAGCATCAAGCCACAGCAGCTGTATAGAAGCAAGATAAGAGGCAGCGACATCCAGGGTTGCCTCAGCAACTGGCTGATACAGAGGGGATTAATAGTCAATCATTGTCTACGTGATGTCTCCAGTGGAGTGACAACCTTATCTGTCATCAATCAGTAACTCAGCAATATACGCACTGCTCCAGTTTCTCCTTAGGAAAGATGTCAAAGTTTTCCCAGCTCTGTCCCCTTCACCTAATCACCTGGCAAATGCCTTGTATGAAACAAATGTGTCTACCATTCAGCAGTGTTGCTGTACTCTGAGATAGTTTCCTGGATCTGAGCCATGAGTCAGCTCTCGCCTGAGACCTTGAATCCACGGAGGACCCCGTCCAGGTGGGTCAGGCATGCCCAAAGGGCCTGCAAAACTCCAACCTGTTTGGAAATGCAGACTCCTCCTAAGTAGCCTTTAAAGGCCTTCCAAAGCACTCAAGAGAATACATTTATAGTGAAGAATTCAACAATATTATCATGGATGTCAGATCAAAAGATTGGGTCCCTGACAGAGTTAAACAGGAGCCTCTAGGAGAACAAGCGATCCCCAGCGCAGGTCATTGCTAACCTGAGCAGCACTACTGCATGGTTTGAAAATGTTTGAGGGAGGTGCACCAGGAGCCTCGTCCATGTAGTCACGTCCCTAGTGACTAATCTGTAAATGATGTGCAACCAAGCATTACAGTAGGTTGTGACACCTGTCCCCACCCTATCATGAGGGTGTCTGCCACGTCAAATGGCCATCAGATTATGGTCCTCAATAATAGTCTATAGTGGTTGAGCCACCCGTTGGTTTGATTGATGTGTAAAAGAAGAAATATACGTATTAGGATTTAGCACAGCAACAAAGTGCCCCCCTCCCCCATATGATTTTGAGTCCTCTTATAGGAAAGTGCCCTCTTTCTTGGCATGGTTACCTCCATTTTCTGCCTGTTGTCAGTGTGTTTGACAGTGTCCACTAGGATGCTGCTAAATAGAACCCCAGTGATTATGCTCTCTCCCTTTAAATCTGGTTAAGTGAACCAAATACACCCCACATTTGGCATACTGGTATCCCCATGTAAGTCCCTAGTACATGGTACCCAGGGCATTGGGTACCAGAGGATCCCCATGGGCTGCAGCATGTATTATGCCACTCATGGGGAGCCCATGCAAAGTGTATCTGCAGGCCTGCCATTGCAGCCTGCGTGAAAGGGTGCGTGCACCCTTTTCACTACAGGTCACTGCAGCAGGTCACTCTAAGTCACCCCATGGTAGGTCCTCCTAGCCCAGAGGGCAAGGTGCAAGTACCTGTGTGTGTGGGCACCCATGCATGAGCAGAGGTGCCCCCACAAACTCCAGCTCCATTATTATGGTCTTCGTGAGTGCGGGGACGCCATTTTACATGTGTACTGGACATAGGTCACTGCCTTTGTCCAGCTACATAATGGTAAGTCCAAACCTGGGCATGTTTGGTATCAAACATGTTGGAACCATACCCCAATACTGTTGCCAGGATTGGAAGTATGATTCCATGCACTCTGGGGGCTCCTAAGGGGACCCTCAGCATTGCTCCTACCAGCCTTCTGGGGTTTTCGGGGCAGCCTGCGCTGCTGCCGCCCCTCAGACAGGTTTCTGCCCTCCTGCTGCTTGATCAGCTAAAGCCCAGGAAGGCATTATAGAGGATTTCCTTTGGGAGAGGGGGTTAACACCCTCTCCCTTTTAAATAGGTGTTACATGGCTTGGGAGGAGTAGCCTCCCCAAGCCACTGGTATGCTTTGAAGGGCACATTTGGTGCCCTCCGTGCATAAAGTAGTCTACACTGGTTCAGGGTTCCCCCGTCCCTGCTCCGGTGCAAAGCTGGACAACGGAAAAGGGAGTGACCACTCCCCTGTCTATCACCACCCCAGGGGTGGTGCCCAGAGCTCCTACAGAGGGTCCCTTGATTCTGCCATCTTAATTCCAAGGTGGGCAGAGGCCTCTGGGAACATCTGAGTAGCCAGGTCAGGCAGGTGATGTCAGAGCCCCCTCCTGATAGGTGGTCACCTGGCTAGGTGTCCAATCCCCCTTTCAGGGCTATTTAGGGCCTTCCTCTGAGGTGGGTCCTCAGATTCGGCTTGCAAGATTCCAGCAGGACTCCTCTGTAACCTCTACTTCAACTTCTAGCCACTGGAACTGCGACTGGACCCTCCAGAAACTCACAAGCTGCATTCATGATGAAGACTCTGCTTGCAACATTGTTTCCACAGCTCCCTCCAGCTTCTGCAACATTTCCCCAGCTGTGCATCCTCTGATGGCACCAACTGCAATGATGACCGGCTGCGTGAATCTCCTCTCATCCTGAGCTGCGTGGATCCTGCATCATCGGTGGTGGTCTGGAGTAGAAATCTTGTTCCTCTCTGCCAGCTGTATAACTTTGGTGGAGGCAAGCCCTTGCCTTCCCACACAGGACACCGCATCTTTTGCAGCTACCAAGGTTTCTTGCCATTTCCTACAACGGATCTTTAGGCTCTGTGCAGCCCCAGCCCCCAGCACTCCTTCCTGCAACGTGCTTCTTCTGTGGTGTGGAACCCTTCTCAGTTGTGTTGTGTGGGCTCCTCTGCGACTCCTGGTCCCTCTTCCAGTGGGTCTCATGTGGGGGCTGCCTTTTCTTCCGTGAACTCTTTGCCTTGCTGAGGGACCCCCTTTGATTCCCCCCATGGGTTGAGTCCTCCTGGACCTTGCTGGACCCCAGCAGCTCCACTTTTGCTCCACCGCAATTCCCACCTTTGACAAGGTTTGTTGGTGGCCTTTGCATGACACTGACCGATTATAATCTTCTATCCAACGTGGGACATTGACTGCATCCTCCAGGAGCTCTTCTCTGGCTCGAAGGCTACATTGCTGACAGTCTTTGTCCTAGCGTTGACCAACTCCTGCAACCACAGACGGGTGGGTAGTGGCTCCTGCCACCACTAAACACTCCTGCGACTTCTGGATTTGGTCCCCTTCTTCCACAGGTCTTCCTCTTCATGAAGCGGTCTTGTCTGGGTGTTCCAATATCTTCTTTTTCGTCCTTTTGGGTGGTTTCAGAAAAATCCAATAACTTACTCCTTTTTTCCTGGTGGCTGGGGGGCACTGTGGTACTTATATTTGGGGTTCCTTAGTTACTCCAGCTCCCCTCTACAAATTCCACTTACCTAGGTGGGGGTCCGAATTCCTTCTTCACAGCAATCTTTTCATGAACCAGATCCACAACTTTAGTAATCCAGGTAGTAGAAGTTGTTGGCAAGTCCCTTATTCCTGAGGTGCCAGCACTGGCGGCTGATTTATCATCACGGAATTGCTGAAGCTCTTATAGGTCAGTGAGCCATTCATGTATGTCAAAAGGTGTATTTGCTGCCACAAAACCAGGACCATCTATTTCTGGGACATACATATGTATCCCAAAGAGAACCTCATAAGGAGTGCTTCCTCGCAAGGACCTTCTTTGCTGATTATTCAGTGCTCTCTGAACCCCATATAGGTGATGAAGCCAGCTGTGGCCAGAACCTAATACTCTAGCTGTTAAGAACTGCTTTAGATTCAGATTCCTCCTCTCCACAACCAAATTTCCCTCAGGATGGTAGGGTGAGGAGTAATGGTGAGGAGTCCCTGAATGCCTTAGAGGCAAAGGCAGGTCGCTGGTTCGAATGGAATGCTGCAACCTCATATGTACAGATAAAGATCAGCAAGTCTTTTTTAACAGTTCAAGCGTCAGCCGACCACTGAGGCCATATCCACAGGAATCTAGATAAGAATCTACAGTGACTAAGATGTACTGTATTTGTATGCACCATCAGATTGTAAGGGACCACAATGGTCAAGGTACACACATTGTAGTGGCCTGTTGGACACTGAGAGGTGTGTCTGCGGAGGGCGTTTGATGTTTGAGCCCTTTATCTGCTGGCAGATGTCACACCAAGGAAAAATTGCTTGGTATGCTTTTATAGACCTGGCCACCAGAAGCGTTTCTGTAAGAGTGTTATTGTGACCGCAAAACCAGCATGTGCAGAAGCGACACCCTCATGCTATGCTCTTATTAGATGTAATCTTTGGTCTTGGTTGGGGATCACTCGATCTCCAACCCTAGGAAGAGTTTCATAAGCAACATTCTGTGCACTGCTGTGGTAGGAATATTTTATAGGGTATGCTTTTGGGAGATGCTTGCCTTCATCCGAGGTTTTCACGGCAGCCAAAATTTAATTATCCAATCTCGTCTGAGAACAAGTCACTGCAGCCACAGAAGCAGTAGCTAAAGCAGATTTGTCTGCTTCATCAGCCAAATTATTGCCAATAACGTGTACTCCTACACCTTGGTGGCCCAATGTCTGTACAACATGGACACGAGGTCCATCCTTAAGATCAACCACCCTCCCCCACAGAATTCTGTGTTTTATGGAGTTTCCTTTGGAATCGCTGAATCCGTTCAATCCCCAATGATAAAACAATCATTGAAGGACTGGGTGCAGTAGTATGAGTCACAGACAATTAGAGTTAGTAGGCCTGGCTCTGTATGTTCTAGCACTAAGATAAGTGCTTTGAGTTCAGCCAGTAGAGCTGTGCAGACCCCTAGGGTCTGCGTGTAGGTATTGTGAGGGTGGAATACACAACCCTTCATCACTCCGCTCACGGCTGCACAAGCCGTATTGATGTTTAGTACCTACGGCTGGTTGTGCTGAACCATCAGTGTAGATGACAGTATGGTATCTGTCAAGTGGCAAGATGTCTAGAGGTGCGGGGTGCTCCTGTTCGTATTGGAGAAATTCTTGTGTCTGAAGTTTAGGATCAAAAATGTAATCAAGATTGGTTGCAGTCAGGGAGTTGCCCACTGAATCCAACGTGGATGTAATGTTTTAGCGTTAGGAACGTTTGCTTTGGTGACATCCTCTAAAGCTGGCACCGGGATAACAACAATGGACAAGTGACAGCCATCCGAACTGCAGTTAGATTTTTTTCTGTGGATGCAAAACGTTGTTCTGCATTAGAATATAAATGCGATTTATATGTAATGGGCACCGTGACGCCCTCGTTAAAAGTGACATAAGTGAACCCAATGGCACCAGCAATTATTCTGTTTCTCATGATGCGGAATCTCTTAAATTTGCAGTTGCAGGTGACAGCATTTTTATCAATTGTAGTTTTTAGGAGAATAAACCTGTTTGTTGGCATTCTTTTAGAATTTGGGGGAAGGTTTATTGATTTTCCACCACCCTCTGTCCGTGTTCAGAGGCCAATGGTGTTTTAAACTGGAGGAACTGTACTTTTCCATCATTTTTAGGTCGAGCATTAGCGTTCGGCCTGCTGTATACTAGAGTATACAATAAAGTGAGTTCCAGCGTTTTGATTTGTTGGTTGCAGTGTCCTTCAAAAATCCTTGCTTGCTAGTGGTCAGTTCTGCCTCTTTGTTCTGCCTTTTTTCACTTTGGGAGCAGCACAAAGTACTGTGTAATTACGCTATGTCCTGTTTATCTCTTCTGAAGGGGACTTTTTCTTTTAGTATTGGCCTGTTTGTGTTTCACTGTGGGTGTATAATCAGCCCCTCCTCCCCACCAGTTCCCTCTGTAAACATAAACCAAGAGCAGTGGGGGGCTTTTCCAGGGCCAGCTTGCTCTCACTCTCTTTCTCTTATTATTTTTAGTCTGTGTGGCAAGAAAAATCCAGTCAGTAATTTACAACGCTAAGAGCTCTAACTCGAGCAAACAGGAGACTATTGCATTCCGAATGCTTGTTTATCTACCCTCCGCAGATTAAACCGGTCATACCTGCCTTTCAAAAAAGCAAGTGATCCTGTAGACTACAAGAGATATTTAAAAATGACAAGAAAAAATACTAGTTTTAAAAGTAACTCACGTTAAAACACTATAATCATCCATTTCTTGTGACAATGTAATATTCTGTATACAGCCACGATATACTGTGTAATATTGTTAACATTTTCTAATTCAGAAAAACAATGAACAAATTTTCGAAATCATGAAAACAGCTGAAACCTTATAAATAAATTGGTAAATGTAACTTTGGCTGTGTAAATTGTATTGCACCCTAGTGTATTTGACTATTAAGTATCCTGCTGTCCTTTCAGATATGGCCAATACACCGAAGTGGGAGTCGAACGGCTGCAGCCTGCCAAGCTTGAGCTGCGTGGCACCCTGCCTCTCCCCTCCCAGGGCAAGCTCTGGGCATGCGTGGCTCTCATTACATTCCTGAGGCCATGGCGGAAGTTCACAGACATCAGCATGAGCTTGTTAAAGGTGAAGACACCGCAAAATCCTCAGCATAGAGGGATGAGGGTTTGGGGATGGCGGCCGAAACAGCGACCTTTTTTCTGAAGCTCTTTGCGGCCGCATAATATGGAATTAGTTCCTTCCTGATCTTTGAGGTGAACAAGAGCGTGCTGACTGGCTACAGGTTAGAAGAGTAAAAGAACCATGAGCTACACCAAAGGTCATTCGTACTAAAATTATACCTAAAATGTCTGTTGTTTGTAATTCCCTGATTTTAAAAACCAAGGAGGCAAAAAAAATTGTTTGGTTCAATTTCATATTTCTTTCTCTTATGGCCCCTTGCGGAACTGACAATAGTGAAAGAACTGTCGATAAGAGGGACAGACAAACCTATGCCTTTCTTTATTTATAATTATAAATATATTTTTTTTGAATGTATTTAATCAGTCTTGACTCTAATAATTTGGTTTTCAGAGCCTAGCCCATGAAATTACATTTTATTTTATTTTCCTTCTTTCCTATGGCCCATTTTCCGTTCTACAGTTCAGACTCATCATGATCTTCGGATACTTTTCTTAATTTATGCAATTTTATCTCGTAAACATCATTGACCATTGGAGTTCAACAACGCAACTTGATACTTCCACAAGTTGGAGGTATGTTTACTTCTCTCTTTTGCATGTATATGTGTCTTCCTTTTTGGACACAACTTTTCCATTCACTATTATAACTGTACACGGAATGTGGTTGAAATCTTTAACATGAGACATGAATCATGGTTTCTTCTTCTTTCTTCTTGTCTCTTTTGATTCTATACTTTCACTGTTCTTTGCCTGCCAACACATATCTTCTTATATTGGCACTGGCACTTCTGTAGTTAACTTCATTCACACACCAGCCATTGGAATGTTTTCACTCTCACTGGGGTCATAGAAGGGTTATACTTTTATTTGTAGTTCTAACAAGGTACACCATTAAGCTGCGGCATCGGGCCTCTCTCTTTATTCACAATACTTTTCTCTATTTCAGCTCACACTTGGCATTGTCGTATTTGACGATACCAGCAATATGAGTGACTGACGTATTCCATCTGTATATGTTCACAGCCTTGAAAAAGTCAATTCTGACGAAACACGTGTCGGCTGTTGTTTTTCCGAATATGAGAATTGTATTGGCCTATTGACACCATGCCCATTTTTGTCTCAATGGGTCAAGTGATGTGCTTCCCGAGACACCATAGAGGAATACATTGAAAACTCTACGTACCTTTGGCTACAGGTTAGACTCAAGCCAGGGATGTTGCACAACAGTAGGAGTGGAGTCCGCACTGTACTTTGAGCTCCTATTGGGAAAGTTAAGCACCTGCAGCGGTAGAGAATCAAGTGTTGCTTGCTTGGAAGCATGCCAGTCTGCAACCCGAGCATCTCACTGCTGACAGGACAAATTCATTCCTAGCACTAGGGATATTGTGACTGACCAGCTCTGGGATCTTTTGGACCCCAGCTGGCAATGTGTGACACCCATGGAATTACTCCGGGGAATAGATTTCTTTCACCTCACTGGTTCTTCCCCATCTCTTCTGCATGCATTAGAGTTATGTGCGTGGACCTTGCAATCACTAAAACAACATTACATTTTTGGTAGGTTTCTGCATTTTAATTACAACTGTACCCCGGACAGCGAGAGTTAACAACATGACGTTTATTAGTGTTGTAGACACTTTTACAAGAGTGCTCTGTATGCCTCTGTTCTGTGCAGACTTTTCCATAAGTACACACGTTCAATATAATATATAAAGCAGTCGTACTTTTTTCCTCAGCGTTAAGTTGACTTAATGAAACATTTTAAACCCACTGGAGCCTGATTTATTTCTGAGAATCATTCATGGGTTCTATGACCATTCTGAGACTTTTGGGATTAAACCTCTCCCTTTGCCATCTACTTGAGAATCTCGTAACCCACTAATGGAAATGCGCTTTCATTCTTAAAGTCATCTTTACATCTGTTTAACTTATGAATGCCCCCGATGTCTTTAGCAATGATTCAACAAAAAATATCTTGAAAACTATGGATGATTCCACTTATTGCACGGAACGTTGGATTTCTGGGTTCTCTTTTACTTTATCTGTGTTTTTGAAGTTACTCCCATTGTTTAGCACAAATAAACAAATTGTTAGCTTCCTTAACATTATCTCAGAATATTTCTGTTTTAAGGGCCTTGTTTAAAAAAAAATTCAGTAAGCCTACTAGCCCTTTAGTTATATGCAGGGCCACTGGAATTATGTGGCAAAAAGGACCAAAATATGCGGCAGGATTAACCAATTAATGTGGCAAAAAAGTCCAGTTATGCATTTACAATGCCAATAGCTCCAACTCAATTAAATGCGAGACCTATTGCATTGCAAATGCTTGTTATTTTGTTGGGACTAATTCATTTTTAAGCAGACTTACCAGCGCTTTAACCAGGCTCCTTTCACTCCGAGGAAGGATTGTGCTTGCCGGTCTCGATGTACTGAGACGGCAGCCATTTCCTGACCTCTCCACAAGCACAACCACGGACGTCATCTTTAGGAGGTCAGCAGTCTAGCCGTCTGATCCTCCTGTATATCTGATCACTTAAAAGCCTTCAATGCTGCGGTTGCACAGCAGAATCTCTTGAATTTGCAGTTGCAGGAGACAGTGTTTTTATTAATTGTAGTTTTTAACGGAATAAACCCATTTAATGGCATTCTTTTAGTTTTTGGGGGAAGATTTATTGATTTTCCACCACCCTCGCTCAGTGTTCAGAGTCCGACAGTGTTTTAAACTGGAGGAACTGTACTTTTTCTTTTATTTTGTTGGGACTAATACATTTTTAAGCAGACTTACCAGCGCTTTAACCAGGCTCTTTTCACTCCGAGGAAGGATTGTGCTTGCCGGTCTCGGTGTACTGAGACAGCAGCCATTTTCTGACCTCTCCACAAGCACAACCACGGACGCCATCTTTAGGAGGCCAGCGGTCTAGCCGTCTGATCCTCCTGTATATCTGATCACTTAACCCCTTCCCCGCCACGGACGTAATGGTTACGTCCATGGCAGCGCCCGTGTGGCGCCATGGACGTAACCATTACGTCCTGAATGCTTCCCTCGGGAGAAGCGCTAGCGCTCCTCCCGAGGGCCACCCCCCCACCCCCCCTAGGTCAGGGCTGACAGGGGAATCCCTTCCCCTTCAACCCCCGACCCCCCCCCCCACCCCCCCTTTGACGTCAGCGCGCGAGCGCACGCTGACAATCACACAACCTCCCCCTGCTTCCAGCGCGATCGAAAGAGAAATGCTCAGCATTTCTCTTTGGATCACGTGGGAGAGGCCCGGAGGGGCTTCAAAGGGAAGGAAATGTATTTCCTTCCCTTTGAAGTCTCTCCGAGGGTTTCAAAAGCCGGATTGCTTGCAATCCGGCTTTTGAAACCCCACTAGACACCAGGGATTTTTTTTTTTTAGATGTAATTGACAGAAGGGAGCGACCCCTTGGGCAAGGGTCGCTCCCAGGGGGTCATTTTTTTTTAAGGCCTTTTCTGCCCCCCCTGGGGGCAGATCGGCCTAATAATAGGCCGATCTAGAAACCTCTAGACACAAGGGATACTTTTTTTTATTTATTTTTTTTATTTGTTTTCTTTTGTGTTTTAGGTGTGGGATGCGACCCCTTAGGCAAGGGTCGCTCCCATAGAGGGGAAATTATATTTAGGCCATTTCTGCCCCCTTTGGGGGCAGATTGGCTTATTTTTATGAGGCCAATCTGCCCCCAAGGGGGGCAGAAACCACTAGACACCAGGGAGTTATTTTTGTTTGTTTGTTTTTCACGTAAGGGGAGCGACCCCTTAGGCAAGGGTCGTTCCCATGGGGGGCAAATTTATTTTAGGCCATTTCTGCCCCCCATGGGGGCAGATCGGCCTATTAGTATTAGGCCGATCTGCCCACAGGGGGGGCAGAAACCTCTAGGCGCCTGGGCAAATAGTTTTTTTGTGTTTTTTTTTTGTTTGTTTGTTTTTTTAGAGATGGGGAGCGACGCATTAGGCAAGGGTCGCTCCCCTGGGGGGCAAATTGTATTTAGACCATTTCTGCCCCCCTTGGGGGCAGATTGGCCGATTGTAGGTCAATCTGCCCCCAAGGGGGGCAGAAACCACTAGGCACCAGGGATCTTTTTTTTGCGCCGTCACGCAAGGGGAGCGACCTTGTAGGCAAGGGCCCCCCTCCGCGGGTGGGGGGGGGGGGTGAGGGGGGCAAATTTATTTTAGGCCATTTCTGCCCCCCCTGGGGGCAGATTGGCCTATTGGTATTAGGCCGATCTGCCCACAGGGGGGGCAGAAACCTCTAGGCGTCTGGGCAAATAGTTTTTTTGTGTTTTTTTTTTTGTTTGTTTGTTTTTTTAGAGATGGGGAGCGACGCATTAGGCAAGGGTCGCTCCCCTGGGGGGCAAATTGTATTTAGACCATTTCTGCCCCCTTTGGGGGCAGATTGGCCGATTGTAGGTCAATCTGCCCCCAATGGGGGCAGAAACCACTAGGCACCAGGGATCTTTTTTTTGCGCCGTCACGCAAGGGGAGCGACCTTGCAGGCAAGAGTCGCTCCCCGGGGGGGGTGGGGGGGCAAATTTATTTTAGGCCATTTCTGCCCCCCTGGGGGCAGATCGGCCTATTGGTATTAGGCCGATCTGCCTCCGGGGGGGGCAGAAACCTTTAGGCGCCAGGGCACATTTTTTTTTGTGTGGGTTTTTTTTTTGTTTGTTTGTTTTTTTAGAGATGGGGAGCGACGCATTAGGCAAGGGTCGCTCCCCTGGGGGGCAAATTGTATTTAGACCATTTCTGCCCCCCTTGGAGGCAGATTGGCCGATTGTAGGTCAATCTGCCCCCAAGGGGGGCAGAAACGACTAGGCACCGGGGATTTTTTTTTTGGCACCAATGTCACGCAAGGGGGGGGCGACCCCATAGGCAAGGGTCGCTCCCGGGGGGGCAGGGGGGTTGGGGGGGTGG
The DNA here is from genome assembly GCF_031143425.1 of Pleurodeles waltl. Classification (NCBI taxonomy): domain Eukaryota; kingdom Metazoa; phylum Chordata; class Amphibia; order Caudata; family Salamandridae; genus Pleurodeles; species Pleurodeles waltl. Next base: position 917,380,573 of record NC_090444.1, read on the forward strand.
GGGACAAATTTATTTTAGGCCATTTCTGCCCCCCCTGGGCCCGGCTGAGCTAGAGGCCAAAATCCACAGGTAGGCACTGTTTTCTATGAAAAAATTTGATGTGTCCACGTTGTGTTTTGGGCCATTTCCTGTCGCGGGCGCTAGGCCTACCCACACCAGTGAGGTATCATTTTTATCGGGAGACTTAGGGGAACGCTAGGTGGAAGGAAATTTGTGGCTCCTCTCAGATTCCAGAACTTTCTGTCACTGAAATGTGAGGAAAACATGTTTTTTTAGCCAAAATTTGAGGTTTGCAAAGGATTCTGGGTAACAGAACCTGGTCAGAGCCCCACAATTCACCCCATCTTGGATTCCCCTGGGTTTCTAGTTTTCAAAAATGCGCTGGTTTGCTAGGTTTCCCCAGTTGCCGGCTGAGCTAGAGGCCAAAATCCACAGGTAGGCCCTGTTTTCTATGAAAAAATGTGATGTGTCCAGGTTGTGTTTTGGGCCATTTCCTGTCGCGGGCGCTAGGCCTACCCACACAAGTGAGGTATAATTTTTATCGGGAGACTTGGGGGAACGCTCGGTGGAAGGAAATCTGTGGCTCCTCTTAGATTCCAGAACTTTCTGTCACCGAAATGTGAGGAACATGTGTTTTATTAGCCAAATTTTGAGGTTTGCAAAGGATTCTGGGTAACAGAACCTGGTCCGAGCCCCGCAAGTCACCCCTCCTTGGATTCCCCTAGGTCTCTAGCTTTCAGAAATGCACAGGTTTGGTAGGTTTCCCTAGGTGCCGGCTGAGCTAGAGGGCAAACTCTACAGGTAGGCACTTCGCAAAAAACACCTCTGTTTTTTTCCAAAATTTAGGATGTGTCCACGTTGCGCTTTGGGGTGTTTCCTGTCGCCGGCACTAGGCCTACCCACACAAGTGAGGTATCATTTTTATCGGGAGACTTGGGGGAACGCTGGGTGGAAGGAAATTCGTAGCTCCTCTCAGATTCCAGAACTTTCTGACACAGAAATGTGAGGAACATGTGTTTTTTTAGCCAAATTTTGAGGTTTGCAAAGGATTCTGGGTAACAGAACCTGGTCCGAGCCCCGCAAGTCACCCCTCCTTGGATTCCCCTAGGTCTCTAGTTTTCAGAAATGCACAGGTTTGGTAGGTTTCCCTAGGTGCCGGCTGAGCTAGAGGCCAAAATCTACAGGTAGGCACTTCGCAAAAAACACCTCTGTTTTTTTCCAAAATTTAGGATGTGTCCACGTTGCGCTTTGGGGTGTTTCCTGTCGCCGGCGCTAGGCCTACCCACGCAAGTGAGGTATCATTTTTATCGGGAGACTTGGGGGAACGCTGGGTGGAAGGAAATTTGTAGCTCCTCTCAGATTCCAGAACTTTCTGTCACAGAAATGTGAGGAACATGTGTTTTTTTAGCCAAATTTTGAGGTTTGCAAAGGATTCTGGGTAACAGAACCTGGTCTGAGCCCCGCAAGTCACCCCTCCTTGGATTCCCCTAGGTCTCTAGTTTTCAGAAATGCACAGGTTTGGTAGGTTTCCCTAGGTGCCGGCTGAGCTAGAGGCCAAAATCTACAGGTAGGCACTTCGCAAAAAACACCTCTGTTTTTTTCCAAAATTTAGGATGTGTCCACTTTGCGCTTTGGGGTGTTTCCTGTCGCCGGCGCTAGGCCTACCCACGCAAGTGAGGTATCATTTTTATCGGGAGACTTGGGGGAACGCTGGGTGGAAGGAAATTTGTAGCTCCTCTCAGATTCCAGAACTTTCTGCCACAGAAATGTGAGGAACATGTGTTTTTTTAGCCAAATTTTGAGGTTTGCAAAGGATTCTGGGTAACAGAACCTGGTCCGAGCCCCGCAAGTCACCCCTCCTTGGATTCCCCTAGGTCTCTAGTTTTCAGAAATGCACAGGTTTGGTAGGTTTCCCTAGGTGCCGGCTGAGCTAGAGGCCAAAATCTACAGGTAGGCACTTCGCAAAAAACACCTCTGTTTTTTTGCCAAAATTTAGGATGTGTCCACGTTGCGCTTTGGGGTGTTTCCTGTCGCCGGCACTAGGCCTACCCACACAAGTGAGGTATCATTTTTATCGGGAGACTTGGGGCAACGCTGGGTGGAAGGAAATTTGTGGCTCCTCTCAGATTCCAGAACTTTCAGACACAGAAATGTGAGGAACATGTGTTTTTTTAGCCAAATTTTGAGGTTTGCAAAGGATTCTGGGTAACAGAACCTGGTCCGAGCCCCGCAAGTCACCCCTCCTTGGATTCCCCTAGGTCTCTAGTTTTCAGAATTGCACAGGTTTGGTAGGTTTCCCTAGGTGCCGGCTGAGCTAGAGGCCAAACTCTACAGGTAGGCACTTCGCAAAAAACACCTCTGTTTTTTTCCAAAATTTAGGATGTGTCCACGTTGCGCTTTGGGGTGTTTCCTGTCGCCGGCACTAGGCCTACCCACACAAGTGAGGTATCATTTTTATCGGGAGACTTGGGGGAACGCTGGGTGGAAGGAAATTTGTAGCTCCTCTCAGATTCCAGAACTTTCTGACACAGAAATGTGAGGAACATGTGTTTTTTTAGCCAAATTTTGAGGTTTGCAAAGGATTCTGGGTAACAGAACCCGGTCCGAGCCCCGCAAGTCACCCCTCCTTGGATTCCCCTAGGTCTCTAGTTTTCAGAAATGCACAGGTTTGGTAGGTTTCCCTAGGTGCTGGCTGAGCTAGAGGCCAAAATCTACAGGTAGGCACTTCGCAAAAAACACCTCTGTTTTTTTCCAAAATTTAGGATGTGTCCACGTTGCGCTTTGGGGTGTTTCCTGTCGCCGGCGCTAGGCCTACCCACGCAAGTGAGGTATAATTTTTATCGGGAGACTTGGGGGAACGCTGGGTGGAAGGAAATTTGTAGCTCCTCTCAGATTCCAGAACTTTCTGTCACAGAAATGTGAGGAACATGTGTTTTTTTAGCCAAATTTTGAGGTTTGCAAAGGATTCTGGGTAACAGAACCTGGTCCGAGCCCCGCAAGTCACCCCTCCTTGGATTCCCCTAGGTCTCTAGTTTTCAGAAATGCACAGGTTTGGTAGGTTTCCCTAGGTGCCGGCTGAGCTAGAGGCCAAAATCTACAGGTAGGCACTTCGCAAAAAACACCTCTGTTTTTTTCCAAAATTTAGGATGTGTCCACGTTGCGCTTTGGGGTGTTTCCTGTCGCCGGCGCTAGGCCTACCCACGCAAGTGAGGTATCATTTTTATCGGGAGACTTGGGGGAACGCTGGGTGGAAGGAAATTTGTAGCTCCTCTCAGATTCCAGAACTTTCTGACACAGAAATGTGAGGAACATGTGTTTTTTTAGCCAAATTTTGAGGTTTGCAAAGGATTCTGGGTAACAGAACCCGGTCCGAGCCCCGCAAGTCACCCCTCCTTGGATTCCCCTAGGTCTCTAGTTTTCAGAAATGCACAGGTTTGGTAGGTTTCCCTAGGTGCCGGCTGAGCTAGAGGCCAAAATCTACAGGTAGGCACTTCGCAAAAAACACCTCTGTTTTTTTCCAAAATTTAGGATGTGTCCACGTTGCGCTTTGGGGTGTTTCCTGTCGCCGGCGCTAGGCCTACCCACGCAAGTGAGGTATCATTTTTATCGGGAGACTTGGGGGAACGCTGGGTGGAAGGAAATTTGTAGCTCCTCTCAGATTCCAGAACTTTCTGTCACAGAAATGTGAGGAACATGTGTTTTTTTAGCCAAATTTTGAGGTTTGCAAAGGATTCTGGGTAACAGAACCTGGTCCGAGCCCCGCAAGTCACCCCTCCTTGGATTCCCCTAGGTCTCTAGTTTTCAGAAATGCACAGGTTTGGTAGGTTTCCCTAGGTGCCGGCTGAGCTAGAGGCCAAAATCTACAGGTAGGCACTTCGCAAAAAACACCTCTGTTTTTTTCCAAAATTTAGGATGTGTCCACGTTGCGCTTTGGGGTGTTTCCTGTCGCCGGCGCTAGGCCTACCCACGCAAGTGAGGTATCATTTTTATCGGGAGACTTGGGGGAACGCTGGGTGGAAGGAAATTTGTAGCTCCTCTCAGATTCCAGAACTTTCTGTCACAGAAATGTGAGGAACATGTGTTTTTTTAGCCAAATTTTGAGGTTTGCAAAGGATTCTGGGTAACAGAACCTGGTCCGAGCCCCGCAAGTCACCCCTCCTTGGATTCCCCTAGGTCTCTAGTTTTCAGAAATGCACAGGTTTGGTAGGTTTCCCTAGGTGCCGGCTGAGCTAGAGGCCAAAATCTACAGGTAGGCACTTCGCAAAAAACACCTCTGTTTTTTTCCAAAATTTAGGATGTGTCCACGTTGCGCTTTGGGGTGTTTCCTGTCGCCGGCGCTAGGCCTACCCACGCAAGTGAGGTATCATTTTTATCGGGAGACTTGGGGGAACGCTGGGTGGAAGGAAATTTGTAGCTCCTCTCAGATTCCAGAACTTTCTGCCACAGAAATGTGAGGAACATGTGTTTTTTTAGCCAAATTTTGAGGTTTGCAAAGGATTCTGGGTAACAGAACCTGGTCCGAGCCCCGCAAGTCACCCCTCCTTGGATTCCCCTAGGTCTCTAGTTTTCAGAAATGCACAGGTTTGGTAGGTTTCCCTAGGTGCCGGCTGAGCTAGAGGCCAAAATCTACAGGTAGGCACTTCGCAAAAAACACCTCTGTTTTTTTCCAAAATTTAGGATGTGTCCACGTTGCGCTTTGGGGTGTTTCCTGTCGCCGGCACTAGGCCTACCCACACAAGTGAGGTATCATTTTTATCGGGAGACTTGGGGCAACGCTGGGTGGAAGGAAATTTGTGGCTCCTCTCAGATTCCAGAACTTTCAGACACAGAAATGTGAGGAACATGTGTTTTTTTAGCCAAATTTTGAGGTTTGCAAAGGATTCTGGGTAACAGAACCTGGTCCGAGCCCCGCAAGTCACCCCTCCTTGGATTCCCCTAGGTCTCTAGTTTTCAGAAATGCACAGGTTTGGTAGGTTTCCCTAGGTGCCGGCTGAGCTAGAGGCCAAAATCTACAGGTAGGCACTTCGCAGAAAACACCTCTGTTGTCTTCCAAAAATTTGGATGTGTCCACGTTGCGCTTTGGGGCGTTTCCTGTCGCGGGCGCTAGGCCTACCCACACAAGTGAGGTATCATTTTTATCGGGAGACTTGGGGGAACATAGATTAGCAAAACAAGTGTTATTGCCCCTTGTCTTTCTCTACATTTTTTCCTTCCAAATATAGGAGAGTGTGTAAAAAAGACATCTATTTGAGAAAAGCCCTGTAATTCACATGCTAGTATGGTCACCCCGGAATTCAGAGATGTGCAAATAACCACTGCTCCTCAACACCTTATCTTGTGCCCTTTTTGGAAATACAAAGGTTTTCTTGATAGCAATTTTTTACTCTTTATATTTCAGCAAATGAATTGCTGTATACCCGTTATAGAATGAAAACGCACGTCAGGGTGCAGCTCATTTATTGGCTCTGGGTTCCTCGGGTTCTTGATGAACCTATAAGCCCTATATATCCCCGCAACCAGAGGAGTCCAGCAGATGTAACGGTATATTGCTTTCGATAATCTGACATTGCAGGGAAAAGTTACAGAGTAAAACGTAGAGAAACATTTATGTTTTTTTCACCTAAATTTCAATATTTTTCTTTTTCAGTTGTTATTTTCTGTAGGAAACCCTTGTAGGATCTACACAAATGACCCCTTGCTGAATTCAGAATTTTGTCTAGGTTTCAGAAATGTTTAGGTTTCTGGGACCCAGCATTGGTTTCATGCCCATTTCTGTCACTGACTGGAAGGAGGCTGAAAGCACAAAAAATTGCAAAAATGGGGTATGTCCCAGAAAAATGCCAAAATTGTGTTGAAAAATTGGGTTTTCTGATTCAAGTCTGCCTGTTCCTGAAAGCTGGGAAGCTGCTGAGTTTAGCACCGCAAACCCTTTGTTGATGCCATTTTCAGGGGAAAAACCACAAGCCTTCTTCTGCAGCCACTTTTTCCAATTTTTTTGAAAAAAACAAAATTTTCCCTGTATTTTGGCCAATTTCTTGGCCTCTTTCAGGGGAACCCACAAAGTCTGGGTACCTCCAGAATCCCTAGGATGTTGGAAAAAAAGGACGCAAATTTGGCTTTGTTAGCTTATGTGGACAAAAAGTTATGCGGGCCTAAGCGCGAACTGCCCCAAATAGGCAAAAAAAGGCCTGGCACAGGAGGGGGAAAAGGCCTGGCAGAGAAGTGGTTAAAAGCCGTCAATGCTGCGGCTGCGCAGCGGAATCTCTTGAATTTGCAGTTGCAGGTGACAGCATTTTTATTCATTGTAGTTTGTAACCGATTAAACCCGTATATTGGCATTCTTTTAGTATTTGGGGAAAGGTTTACTGATTTTCCACCACCCTCGCTCCGTTTTCAGAGGCCAACAGTGTTTTAAACCGGAGGAACTGTACTTTTCCTTTGTTTTTATTTTTTTGGGACTAATACATTTTTAAGCAGACTTACCAGCGCTTTAACCAGGCTCTTTTCTCTCCGAGGAAGGATTGCGCTTGCCGGTCTCGGTGTACTGAGGCGGGAAGCCATTCTCCGACCTCTCCACAAGCACAACCACGGGTGCCATCTTTAGGAGGTCAGCAGTCTAGCCATTTGATCCTCCAGTATATCAGATCACTTAAAAGCCTTCAATGCTGCGGCCACGTAGCGGATGCGTGTAGTGGGCGTGCCACAGGCGAGCCAGAGGCAAGCCCGTCTGTGCCCTACTGGGCCCAGGGGCCTGCATCAATGGACATCTTAATACAGGTAGGTTAAAATGAGGCAGAGTTCCTCCACTCAGATACAATTCAGGAGTCAAAGGTAATTGACAAATGGTTTCCAGGGAAGTTACCTGACCCTATATTAGTTGTGATAGTCTCCCTCAACCTTCAATAGAGAACACCTGTATCTCATAAAGCTCCACATAGCTTGTTTCTCTTGGCAAATTGCAGATCCATAGCGGCTCAAAAGCTGGTTATCAATCGTTTACTGAGTGAACTAACACCTACAGCACTGTTCCTAACGGAAACATGGCTCCATGAGGGCTCAGCTCCAAATATTACCCTGGCTCTCCCTAACAAGTATTCAATAATAAGGCATGACAGAGTCTCTGGGAAAGGGGAGGGAAATTGCCATTATTGTCAAGGACTCAGTGAAGGTCACCACTTATCCCCTTAAGTTATCAGAATGTGAGAGTATGCATTTTTCTTTTTCTTTAAATCCCCAATATACTTTCTTCGGGCCTTAGTGTATCATCCCCCTGGCACAACACGACATTTCCTTCAAGCCTTCCCAAAGCAAGTGGCTGATTTAATTTGTAATAAGCCAAATTTCACAATTCTTGGTGATTTTAATATCCATGTAGAGAACTTAGAAAATGAAGCTGCCAAGAGACTTTTGTTAGATATATCGAGGCCTTAGACCTCACGCAACTGATTAGGGGCCCTACGCACATTAAGGGCCATACCATTGACTTCGTTTTCAGCAGTATAGATGATTTAACTGCCCTGCATTCCACCCCCTTGGCCTGGTCCGATCATTATTTAATCTCTCTCCCTTCCCCTTCCAGTACTGGAAACACCTTCCCAAAGCATTACTCAACCCTATAGGCTCTGGCATATGCTTAAGGCCAAAGAAAGGACTGATATCCTAGAGAGATCAAAATCCACACTGAATGGGAATATGGTCACATCTCTAGACTCATTTAACTATTGGATTAGCAAAAGCTTAGATACAATCCTTCCATACATGTCAAGGCTGAGCGGACATAAGAAAAAAGCGCCCCTTGGTTTTCTAAACATCTTAGCCTAATAAAGAGGGATTGTAGGCAGCTGGAGAGAAAATGGAGATGATCTTATGATATTTCTTTTAAAGATGAATATAGGAAGGCTATTAGAAGGTTTCATGCTGAAATTAAAGCAGCTCAACGTGCCTATTATGCAAATAAAATTGAACAGAGCTCTAATTCTCCGAAATAAATCTTTCCCCTGCTAAAAAGAATTGACCTCTCCCCAGGAATACACAGATACTGTAAAAGCCTCTCATAAACATAGTAATGGCTTAGCCTCATTTTTCCAGGAAAAAATTATAGAGATCTATTCAACCTTTCCAATAGGTACCCACAGTCCCCAAGCGATAGACGAGCAGTGCTCTAATGGTTTAGCAAGGTTTACACATATTCCTTCCCTTTCTCCTGAAACGGTCTCAACATTATTGACCACTCTTAAATCAGGATCTCCCCAGGATCCGACCCCACCTTCAATTCTAGGACAAGGGGCGTCAATAATAGTCCCCGTTGTAACAGACCTGCTGAACATGTCATTGTCAGCCGGCACCGTCCGTCCACAATGGAAACATGCAATTGTGAAGCTGTTGCTTAAGAAGCCCAGCCTGGATCCACTAATACCTAGCAACTATAGACCAATTTCTATGTGCCAGCCCTCGTTAAAATACTTGAAAAACATGTCAACACTCATCTTTTGAGTTTTTTGGAGGAAAATAACATTCTCCATCCTTCTCAGATGGGCTTCAGACTATTACGTAGTATGGAATCTGCTTAAATTGCAGTCACTGAAGAAGTTAGGAAACGTTTGGATCAAGGCTTAATTTCGGCAATCATGCTCCTCGATCTCAGTGCCGCCTTCAGCACTGTTGAGCACAATATTTTACTCCAAAGAATGAGGGAAAGTGGAGTCTCAGGCAATCCCCTGAGTTGGTTTACCTAATTTTTGGAAGCAAGATCATTTAAAGTACTGGACCGTTCCTTTTATTCTAGCTGTTTTAAGAGTAATTGGGGAGTGCCTCAGGGCTCTTCTTTGAGCCCTACACTATTTAATATCTATATAGCCCCACTGGCAAAAGTAGTGGAGCCCTACGGACTCTCCGTAGTGTCACACGCAGATGACACTTAGCTTGTGGTATCCTTTTCCACCGATCAGAATTCAACTAACTCTCTTCTTATCCCTTGTTTACAGGCAATTTCCAAATGGATATGTTGTTCGGAGACAAGACAGAGGTTATGTTTTTGGGGCACCAGGCAAAACCAAATTTAGGCCCTCATTATGAACATGGTGGTTCAGCCCGCCATGCTGGCAGTAATGAACAGGTTGACGGCCGCCAGCGGCAGCCGTCACCCACCGCCATGCTCCCGCCACCAGGCTGCGCTACCCTGCGGATAATGTTTCATATGCCTCCAGCCTTTTCCTGGTGGGATATCCCGCCAGGAAAAGGCTAGCAGAGGGGGTGCCCCGGAGGCACCCCTGCACTGCCCATGAACTTTGCATGGGCAGTGCAGGGGCCCCCGTGCAGGCCCCCGTCGCGCATGTCACTGCCCAATTTATGGGCAGTGACATGCGCGATGGGTGCTGCTGCACCCGCCGCACACCAACATTGTTGGCGGCTCCTAGTGTAGCCGCCCTCAATGTTACGGCCATGTTCCCCGCCAGGCCATCGGGCGGAAACACTGTCTCCGCCTGCCGGCCTGGCGGGGAAAACATTATACGACTGGCGGGTTTTCCAGGGGTCGATGAAACGACCGCCAACCTGAACTCGGCAGGAAATCCCGCCGTGTTCAAAATGAGGGCCTTAATCTCCCCAGTCTTACAACCACTAGGAGATCTACCACTGCCCAAAGAAAACATTGAGTCTGGGAGTATGGTTTGATCCATGGTTGACCATGGATCATCAAGCAAAGAAAATATCTTCTTCCTGTTTTGGCATACTCAGACTTCTTAGAAAGATCTTTAAAATACTTCTGTTTATTCGCAAAGTGGCTTATCATGCAGGCCTTAATAATTTCTCGTCGGACTATGGGAATGCTCTGTTTCTTGGTGCACCAAAATATGTTATGAAGAAATTGCAAGTGGTACAGAACACCGCTGCCTGCCTTCTCTTCAAATTACCCAGGCATAAATCGTCCAGATCAGCTTTATTAACTCTGTGTTGGCTCCCTTTAGAGCAACGGATAAAATTTAAATCCTTATATTATATTCATAGAGCTCTATATGACAAAGGCCCACCATTATTGCAAACCCTAGCTTCCTTCTACAAACCCACCAGACATCTTAGATCATCTTCCACAGCCTTAGCTGTTATTCCCCCAATAAAAAAGGCTAAATGGGGAGAAAGATCAGTATCATACCTTGGAGCTAGACTGTGGAATTCACTTTCACTGAACCTATGTCAAACTAGACACAAACTCTAGTTTCGGCGGCTATTAAAAACTTGGCTATTTTAGTTTGTGTCCCAAGGTGTTGTTTTCGAAGATTTCTGTATAGCGCTTGGAGGCCTTTGGGTAGCAAAGCGTTATATACATTTTCATAACAGAACATAACATAGCATAACATTACCAAATTTGTTTTGTTATCACAAGTGTATAAGGGGGTCATTTTGACCTCAGCGGTCTTTTTGAAAGACCGCCGAGGGACCGCCGTGCGGAAGACCGCCAGTGGTGGCGGTTTTCCGCTCAGCCTATTATGACCGTTGGCAGCTCTCCGTCCTTTTTCTGACGGAGAGCCGCCAACAGCCATACTGGCGGGAGGCGGGGAAGTGGAGGTTGCACCACCTCTACCGCCACGCCAACAGAACACCGCCCAGCGAATCACGTCCTGTGATTCGCCGTGGCAGTGTTCTGTTGGAGGTGTGGTGTCGGCAAAGCTGCCCCCATGGCTCCCGTCCCCTCCCGGAGGATCGTCGGACCAGGTAAGTCGATCGTCCATGAGAGGAGGGGGGTGGGGGGGGTGCTGGGTGTTGTGTGCGTGCATGGGGGTGTGCGTGTGTGTATGTGAAGGGGGTGTGTGAGTGCGTGTATGCTTGCGGGGGTGTTGTGTATATGGGAATGAGTGCATGTATGTCTGTGGGTATGTCAGTATGGATGTGTGCGTGAATGTTTGAATGTGGGTGTGCGTGTCTGCCTGTGTGTGTGTATGTAGGCATGTATGTTGGCGTGTGTGCGTGTGAGTGTGTAGGTGGTGCCTGCGTGCGTGTCGTGTGGGAATGGGTGATGTGATGTTGGGGGTCGGAGTGGGGAGGGGGGCCCTGCCACCTTTGGGGGGTGGCAGGGGTGGTGGGGGGGTAGGGGAGGGAGTCGGGGTGGGGGTGGAGGGTGGGGGAGACCCCTATCAGTGCCAGGGAAGGAATTCCCTGGCACTGATAGTGCTTACTGTCATGGCGGTTCAAACCGCTGGAAATCCACAGCGGTAAGCCGGGTCCAAATACCGTCAGCGGTATAGTGACGGCCGCCGGGCTGGAGACCCAGGTCTCCAGCCCGGCGGGCGGAACGGAGAACCGGCAGATGACCATGGCGGTAACCGCCATGGTCATAATTCCATGAGGGGAGACCGCCAGCCTGTTGGTGGTCTTACCGCCGGTTCTCCGCCTTCCGCCAGGGTCGTAATGACCCCCTATGTGTCTTGCTTCTAGCATCTCCTGTTGCAGTCCTCTAAGAATGCGCCTGTGCTCTACTGTCCAGTGTCTTCTAGAAAAATCAGGGCATATTAAGTCATAGAGTGGCTTGATATGTTGTGCATAATCTGGAATGTGAGATCTGCCAAAGTTAAAGAAACCTAGTAAAGACTGCAGTTTCTTGATTGTATTTGTTGCGTGGAGTTGAGCACACTTTTCTAAAAAGTGTGCCCTCATTTGATAGCTCGTATCCCAGGAACAATGTGCTGAGAAAGGCTATTTTTGTTTTCCTAAAATTAAATTTATAACCCAGGGCTGCGAATCCTAGAACAATTCAATCGACCCTGGCAACATGAATGTTAAGGTCGTCGTCTGTGAGATTGATATCATCCACATAGGACAATGCCTCTGGATCAATATCATGCAATATTGAGGTGGCGTGGCTGAGAACAGCCCAGGGCTGTTCTTGTAGCGGGGGCAAACAGCAGAAACACTCCTGTGAGCCGAATGAGAACACACTCAGGTCCCAACTTTCGTGAGCTAAGTTCTGGCAGAAAAAAACATTGGAGATATCCAAGTTTGTTTTGTATTTTTTACGCACTCTGTTGTTAAATAGTGCTGTACTGTGTGAGTTTTGTATTGTGTATGTGTGTGTATGACTGCTTAAATGTCTGTAATCTAAAACTATTCTGTATGAATGGCCGGGTTTTGCAACGGGAAATAACAGGTTATTCATTGCAGAGACACAGGGCTCAATTAATTTCTGGTACTCAAGCTGAGTGAGGATCTCTGTCACCTGAGCTTTGGCTTCGTGTTTAACAGGATACTGTGGCTAAGGCTGGGGTGTACACTTGATAGGTATTATGTGACAAGGAGAATCCTTATCCCAATCTACATGATTGCAGTATAGTGCAGATGCCTGCGCTAAAGCCCAGTTGACAGCGTAGGCTTGTTTTACTGCCTCTGGAGCAAGATCAGAGAAAGAAGGCAAAATGACATTTTCCCCATGTGGGAGCTTACAGACGTGCTCGGTTGGCAAGTTCCTCTCGGCCAGCAGGATATCACAACTAAGTTCATCACAGAATATCACACTAATGGTGAGGTTTATGTCTCCCTCAATTTAAATATTTAAAATATAAACCCTGTCGGGTGGGAGAACGCACCTGTCTGCAGTCTCGACTGCAATAAAGTCACTAGTTGCTGTTGCAACCAGATGATCTTTTAGACTCTGGCAACATAACGTAACCTCTGCTGCTCTATCTAGCAGTGTCATTGCCCACATCTTGTTATTCAGCAATGTTCTCAAGTGTACTGGCATTTTAAATTGACAGTGCTGTCACCTTTTTATTTTTAAACTGTGGCTTTTGTTGTGGGGGCTTATCTTCTTTTTTTGTCTGAAGACTGTGGTGAGTCTTTCTTCGGTTTTATTTAATCAGAACCTCACTCTGATAGGCCCACTCTCTTGCTATGTCTATCCAGTGCATGCTGAAAGGAACGAGATGGACGTGAATCAGTATATCTGTAAAGAGCTGAAATATTTTCTCTACTTCTGAGATTATATCTCCTGTCTGAGTTCCCGGGTGTGGAGAATCTGCGCACTGACTTCGTCTGTCTTTAATTTGCTTTTGTCTATCCCAGTGCTTTTTAGAACCCTCCTGTGCTTGTTTAATACCTTCCTTAGGGGTGGTACTCTGTATTTCTGGCTTTTACAGCTTGGCTCCAAAATTTTCCATCCTGTATTGGGATAGGTATCAGAAATAATGTTCAGTAGCTGTTTCTCCTGTTCCAAGTGTGGAATCTCTCGGAGACTCTGGTGTATAGCCAGTGCAACCACTTCCCCTTTAATGTTACTGAGTATAATTGAGGAGACTGCGTCGAAGTTACGCATTAATTTCATCCCCAAGTCTAGGGCTGGTGCAGCCCCATGCTGATTCTGAATTTGTTTGAACACTATCAATAAATTGGCAAGTGTCTGGGTACCATGTGTGGTAGTGTATATTGCAGCGAAGACTGTACCCTATGAAGCGCACTCATCCACTGAGGGAACCATCCGGAAAGGCAAGCACATTGTAAGAATTCTATGTTTTCCCTGTGGTTCCGTATGGGGAATCACAGCTTCTAGCTGATTTGTTTTCTGGGCTGTCCAGAACAGGATTTTCTCTCGTTCTGTGGGCACTTTACCCATTATAGAATGTACTGTTTGTGGATTATTCCCAGTAGTAGCTAATTGGTATCCAGCAGGTGTTGCTGGTGCTGGACGCGCTGGTGTAGTGTTCAGAGTTCGCATCACGAACAAAACAAGTCTTCTACATAGTGTTACTAGTTCAAGGTATAGATTGTGCAGATCAGCTGCCTGCATATTTTGTACACCAGTATGAGGTGTATATGAGGCAAACATAAGGGAACTAATCTCATGGGTTGTATTACGTGTCGTAGGGCGCTATTAAACCAGTTCTGATGTTCTTGATAAGTAATCAGAATTTCAAGATACTGGTATGCATGGTAATGTTGAGGTATGTTTGCAATTTTATATGTGTGGAATGTGAATGATCTTTGGTCTTCCTCAGGAAAGGTGACCCAAGAGTAGAATGTTTCTGTTTGGTAAGCTTCACTAGCTTCTACTAGGAATGTGACATCCCACCCTCATCTGTTAAGCCATGTGCTACTGGGTGCAGTGTTAATGCTTGTCTGGCATTCTCAGGACTGTCTATGGCGTTAGCCACATTGTGAAATAGGTAAAGAGAGATGGAACACCAAGTGGGGAGAAAAGTCCTTTTAATAGTTCGAGCTCAGACAACCTTCAGCCTAGTTAGGTGCTCCCTGTTCAGCTGAGGAGGATTTTCCCCAAGCAACAGATATCTCTGTTTAATGGTACTTAAGGTACCTATTGTGTGTGAGGCAGTGATAGTCAGGGAATCCGTAAATTAGTGCCTAAACATCATTGTTGGTGGCACCATGTCGTAGTTTGACTCTTGCTCTATGCAAGGCTGCTGTTTTTAGGATGACAGCACTCATGTTTGTAGGCGACTAGTAGCAACTGTTGTCCCAACCCTCCCGGCCCACAAGCAGTACCTCACCAAAAACCCAATCAGTAGAAGGTGATTTGTGGCAGCCTTCATGCATGAACTCAAGAGTGCGACATCTCAGGGAAGTTATGGTTAAATGGAGATTACCCCTTTCTCACATTAACAATATGTCTCAGTAAAACACAGGCAATGAAAGAGATGCAGTGAAGTTTTCAAAAGGTTTTATTAACAAGACTGCAATCTACTGTAAATTGCATGGGCTGCAATGACTAGGATAACGAATTATACCAGAAAGAGAATGGTAAAAACAAGAGTCATGAATACAAAGACCCCCACCATCTTGCAAGAACATGTGATATGAAATAGATGTGAAATGGGCCCTAATGCCCTAGCATGATGAGCCTAATCTCTAACCTAAAGTGAGCTAGGTATGTTAAACCTAATCTGCCAGTACCATGTCCAGGAGAAGAGCCCACGAACCTTTGTGACCTTGGAATGAGGTCTCTAGATCAAACTCCGTGAAGACACGAAGACTGGGTCAACATCAAGGTGATGTGTAGCATAGATAGCGTTGATGGCATCTGGAAGGAATCCCTCTGATTATCTTGTCTGTGTGAGATGTATTTATACAGATCTGGTAGGACCACTGATGCAGGTATGTTCCCAAACAACAGATAAGAAGGCATGCTTGGGGCGGCAATTATATATACAATTCCCTGAAAAGGTACATCATGTTACTGGCTCACGAAAGTGGGAAAGTACATTGGGGGTCAATACAACATTGGCGGTAAAAGCCGCTTACCGCCGTGCAGAAGACTGCCAATACACCGCCGCGGCAGCGGAATTCCGCCACAGCTATTATGACCCACATCTCGGAATTCGCCGAAATTCAGACACCCACACAAGTCCGCCACACCAAAGGTCAGTGATAAACTGGCGAAAACAAAACCTCCACTGTCACGCCAACAGAAACCCAGTCTTCCTCAGCAACGTTGACCTCTTTGCCACCATCCCCACCCCTCCAATTCATAGATCCCGTAGTAGCACCTCAGCCAAATAAAGTCCAGTACCAGTGGTGCGTGTTAAAGGTGTGTGGAGTGCACCGGCCACCAGGGCAGCCAGTGTGACACGGAGCCAAAGCACTGCCAGTCCACCCCTTGTAAAGCCCCTTAAGTTGGAAAGTGGCCGACGGGACAGGGTGAAGACTCCTGGCGACAAAACTGCTCACAAGGGTCCCAGGGGGAGTGCCGAGTCAGCTTTGACTCCTCCAAAGGTGGTGAAGGGCCAGAAGAAGACTGCACAGTCTGGGAAGAGCAGCACGGCGGAGAAGGACACCATCCTCCCCGGAGGCCGGGACACCACCGCCAGCACTGTCGTCACTGGTCCGGAGACCACCGCCAGAGTCAGTGCCCAGGAGGACAGCACAATCGGCACTGGTCCGGAGACCACTGCCAGAGTCAGTGCCCTGGAGGGCAGCACTGTAGTCACTGGTCCGGAGAGCACCGCCAGCGTCAGTGCCCTGGAGGGCCCCGGCAGCCACAGCCCCGCTGGGCAATGAGGGACTGTCATGCCACACACCAATGCACAGGTCAGACAGCAAAGGCAAGCACCGCTGAACAGGTCAGAGACCGCCATGGCAATGCATCGCTGAACAGGGAAAAGACCGCCTTGGTGAAGACCGCTGAACAGGGCAAAGCACCGCTGAACAGGTCAGAAACTGCAAAGTCAAGCACCGCTGAACAGGGCACAGACTGCCATGGCAAAGCACCGCTGAACAGGGAAAAGACCGCCATGGTGAAGACCGCTGAACAGGGCAAAGCACATCTGAACAGGTCAGAAACTGCGAAGTCAAGCACCGCTGAACAGGGCACAGACCGCCATGGCAAAGCACCGCTGAACAGGGAAAAGACCACCATGGTGAAGACCGCTGAACAGGGCAAAGCACCGCTGAACAGTGAAAAGACCGACATGGCAAAGCACCGCAGAACAGGGAAAAGACCGCCAAATCAAGCATCGTTAGCCCATGTGCAGCTGGGACAGTGACGGAACAGGAACCGTCACGGGGAGCCTGATGCAGTCTGGGCACCAGTCCCCCTCCAGAACCAGTGGAGACTGTTATCCACTTGAGAGACTGTGGCTTTGCACTCCCCAGGATCATGCAGTGGGCAACCCACCCACTGTAGAGACTTGAGAGACTGTGGCTTTGCACTCCCCAGGATGGTACAGTGGGCAAGCCACCCACTGTAGAGACTTGAGAGACTGTGGCTTTGCACTCCCCAGGATGGTACAGTGGGCAAGCCACCCACCGTAAAGACTTGAGAGACTGTGGCTTTGCACTCCCCAGGATGGTACAGTGGGCAAGCCACCCACTGTAGAGACTTGAGAGACTGTGGCTTTGCACTCCCCAGGATGGTACAGTGGGCAAGCCACCCACCGTAAAGACTTGAGAGACTGTGGCTTTGCACTCCCCAGGATGGTACAGTGGGCAACCCACCCACTGTAGAGACTTGAGAGACTGTGGCTTTGCACTCCCCAGGATACATAAATGGACATGGAGCCCCGTCGTGGATCTGGCGTGGTGCTGGCCCCCCTTCCCTTCCCCCTGAGGTGCCTGTTGTATTTCTATCTGATGCCCCTGCAGTGTTCTCTCCGTTTGTGGACAGGTATCTAGTGTGGGCCTCGCCCATGCATTTTGGGCCCAGTGGTGCACGGACATTGATATGTGCATACCTGCACTACTAATCATAATGTATCAATTCAGGAATGTGTATATATATCTGTATATATTAGCGTACTGTATTTTGATATATTACAATGGTTGAACTAATTTCCTTTTGTCTTTGCATTCTTGCGGGGGGTTGTGGGTTGTTACTGTGCTGTTTGGACATGCATTGGTGTGTGTGTTGTAGTGGGTGAGGGTCGGGTTGGGGGTGGGGGTGGGGGTGTTGCGTGTGTGTCCCCCTGACTTTTGCCTCTCCCCTCCCCTCTGTCATAGGTGCAGTACTCACCTTTGTCTTTGGCGCCTACGTAGATGGTGATCGTAGAGGAGCAGAAAGACAAGCGCAGGGAGTATTTGTAGTTCGGGCTCCATGGTGACCTCCTTCCTTGTGGAGTGTGCTAAGGTGAGCGTTTTCCCATTGCAAAAGTTGTTTCCGCCGTGTTTTTATCCACGGTGAATCCGCCCCGGAAAAGGTGGCGGATTGGCAGGTTGTGATAGGGTGGGCGGTACATTATCTTCCGCCTGTCTGTTGGCGGTGACCGCCGTGCTGCTTGTCTGTACCACCGTGGCGGTTGGAGTGTTAAAGTGGCTGTCTATGTTGGCGGTTTCCGCCGCGGTCATAATTCCCTTTTTTTGTCCGCCAGACTGTTTGCGGTATTACCGCAGCTTTAACACCATCCGCCAGGGTTGTAATGACCACCATAATGTGAATACCACATACGTATCTCATTTATCTTTGACGCTAATAATGATGCCTTTACAGAATGGCACTGATAACATGAAACTAAAACATCTTCCTAACTACAAACTTGGCAGCCATCTTGGAAGAATTAATTAAATAAGTGTGTGCTAAAACAGAGCAAGCTAAGTAGGTTAAAAGTGACTAGGTGACAGGGCACAGGCCTGCAAGCCAGGAAGCAAAACTAACTCCTGATTCCATTAAAACTAAGTAGGATCTACTAAATCAGCTTCCTACACTTATCCTACCCTTATCTCAGGAATTTGTGCCAAATAAGAAACGGGTTTGGGGACTACATGTTATGCCCATAGACAGATGTTATTGTGACTCTCCTGCATTCCCAGGATTATATGTAGTATAATGAATCTGTCCTCCTTGCCACATATGGAAGCAAGAGTACATCATTGCACCCCTTTCCAAATCACCACAGCTAGTCCTCTCACATAAGCAGAGTATGTGGACATGCTTACTTCTCTGATGCAGCCCACCCTCATTTTGGTTTTTGTATGCTTATTCAGGTGTAATGCCCGAAGTAACTCCATGTCTACACTGTGCCACTTAATGAATGCAAAGACCTGCCACACATTACGAGGGCTTTCATACCTCGAATGTTCTAAGTCACTAAATTAACTTCAGTCATATTAAAATATGCAGCATCTCAATACAACTATTCTCTCCATGAGCAGCACAGCAGTCTAGTATATCATGCACTTGCACAACCAACGACATACATGGAGCTAATAGAAAATTTGTCACATCAAGAAATCGTGGAGAGATACACCTACACAACAAACCAATCGTCCCCTACCCACCTCCCACACCCAACCAGTTGAAAAAGAAACCCACACATACAACCATCCTTTAGCAAGTCAAACCCCTGCAGCAGCCGTGACAGAAGACACAAAGTTGGAGTCATCCCTATGAGACTCAATGAGTCAGGAGATCACCCCTTTCACCAAATGGAACAGGTGAGAGAGGTTTTCAAAAGGAAATCAAGTTGATTGAGGCGGGGAAGCATCTATCGGAATTCATATCATCATCAGCCAGGGGCCTTCATCAGAGAAGCAGGAGCAGAATTTAGAGAAGATTAGCATCCAGGAATGTAGATCCAAGACATGTACAAATAGTTTTGGGGTCAGTCACCCAGCAGAAGAAATGGATCATGGAAACCTCACATTGCAGAAACACATGACCAAGGTTGTGGCAATCATGTGTTTGCCATTGGATGGCGCAAGCATGAACTGTTTCTCACTTGTTGTCACTCAGAGGATTCCCAAAGATGTCAGCAATGGAATGCCCTTTATCTATGACAGTTGCACCATGTTTGCGGTAGAGTTTAGTTACCGATTTTGTATTGGTAAAAATATGTCTCTCTTCGTCTATAGTAACTCTCAGTTTAACAGGGTAAAGGAGAGCATATGGCAAGCCAATTTTCATCAGTAACCACTTGGCAAAGAGGAATTCCATCAGGTTGCTTGTTCTGTTGAAGTGAAATCCTAGTTAATCAACACCCTGTTCACCTTGTGCTGAGGCTCTCTATTCCCACTTGTGAGCTTCAGGTTTGTATCATGGCTTAGTTATTGTAACAGGCAGGCAATGATCTGGTGAGCTGTAGCCCCAGGGGAACGGGGGTCCCAGACCCAAGGACCAGTAAACCCTCTCACCAAGTACATACCGGTTAGATGCCCACCAAAAAGTGAAGGTGGCATAAGTCTCCATTCTGTCCATGGCCATGGACTCCGGTACCTCAAGAAAGCAGATATTGTTCCTCTTAAAGTGGGCTTCCTCATCTTTATTTTTAGGCTTGATGACCTCCAAAACTTTTTCCATGTGCTGTAACTGTTTGTTACTAGTTGTTGCTCCTTGCGCCATATCAGAAACCCTTTCCTCCGCTTGATCACAGCTGTCCTCAGGCTTTATTTTGTCACTCAATCAGTCCAGCCTACTTTTAGGGTGCCAATACTTGACTTTATTGTGCCTCAAATCTGTGAGTAATCGCTTAATATCCAAGTCTTCTCCCAACTCATCAGACTCTGGTCGGGAGATTGATTGCCACCTAAGTCGAGACTTGCAGCTCATGTCAGTTTTCTGGCAGTAAAAGAGAGATTATATTGATGTTGGTCGCTCTTCCCCATTGAGAACAGTAGGGCCTGCAGGCCCCCTGACAAGCAACACTCACAGCCATCAATCACTCCTGGAATCAATGCTGAAAGGGTCCTGCCTCTCCTTGGTTGGCCCAGGTGGGGGGGCACAAGCAGGACCTTCAGGATCATACAGCATAAGGAGATAGGCACAGCACCAGTGTGTAGGCCAAACCCAAGACCACACCGGCTTCAAGGGTGTCAACTCAGTCCAAGTCCAGGAAGGCTGAAATCACCAGTCAATCAGGATCCAAATATATACTCCACGAGCAAGGCGCTGAAGTAAACAAATGTCAGAGACCATTAGCAAGGGATTTAGGTGAGCACAACTTACATAGCCTACCCAAGTCGGCCCTTGGCACATCCAAGTTGGAGTGCACCGTTGATCAGGGACCAATAGGCTTTCTTTAGTTCCGGCTCTCAATTGGTTGGGGTGGAAGGCATCTGTGCAGTCTAAGATTCTCCAGGAGTTCCTGCAGCTGCAATCAAGACACTCTCAATGCCACATGGGGGTCCTGGCCCCCTGGTAAGTATGTAGCACAGGCCTTTGGTTCCACCTCACATGTCTCCTCACTGTGCTTGTCAAGACAGCCAGAACATTCAGCCACCATCAATTCAATGCTTCTTATGCGAGGCTCCCATCAAGACTCAGCAGAGAGTCTCCTCAACATCTACACAGGCCTCACTTCAGATCATGGCCTGCAGAGGGGACCAGGCCGCAGTCACCGCTCCTAACTCCTGCACGGCTTATGTCACCAGCAACAGTTATTTCTGTAGCACGTTTGCCAGGGGGTTGCCCCTCACTTGGCTTTAAGCCACAGCTCTCTTGTGTCCCCAGAAGATACCATTCTTAAGGACCCAAGTGAAGAACAGGTTGATTCCTTCTTGAAGAAGGTCTACATCCATTTCCTCATAACTATATGTGCTGTGTGTGGAGTGCTTGAACATCACAGTCTGACTTTAAGAAATGTTTTAAGCTGAAGTGCTTGGCTATTTTAGAATCCAGGGAGCATAATTTTGTGTTATATCTTTCAATGTGATGAATGCTGCTGCAATGGTGGGGAAAGCTTCTGTAGCAACTCACTGCAGCTTGCTTCTCACCAACTGGCAGGCTGATGCTTCACAAAAGTCTGCTGCTTTTGATTATCCCAAGTTGTTTGGCACTTAAGTGGAGACAAGCTTCATCATTTAAAGACCAAGCATCCTTCAACTTTTTGCCAAAGTCTTCAACTTCTGATGGTGGTTCATTATCCAACCTTTCATTTCACCAGCCTTTTAACAGACCACTACCATCTCTGGCTAAGTGACACAGGAGGAAAGGCCTTTCAAGACGGTTTGATCTGAAGTGTAAACCGTAGTCCTAGTGCTCCTGACTACGCCAGAAATGTTATCCATTTTTTTGCTGGATTCTACAGTCATTCCCACAATATCACCTCAATCTCCACTCCAAAGGAAGGCTATGTCTCAAGCGGTCCTATCATGATACCTAACCAGGCAGTGGCATTTTTAAATGGTAGAGCCACTGGTTGGATAGTCCATTGTCTTCCTTGAGCCAAAGAGGATCTGGGTGTTGTATTGATCATTGACCTGTGAAGGCATCAACTGCTGGATTTAAAAGATTCCTTTAAAGAGAAAGAATCACAAGGGAATCATTCCTCTGATGGACATTGAGCCTTACATGATAACCATCAACTTCATGGATGGCTATTTTCACATCCATATTTTGTTGTGTCATCATTGTTCCTCCAATTATGAGTCCGGAAGAAGATTTCCTGTTCAAGGTCTTGCGATTGAACTCTGATAAGCCCCTTGCCTGTTCACCATGATGGAAACACCTATTGTGGCCCTTCATCTTCAGAGGTTGCCTCTTTTCACCTTCCTGAATAAATGGCTGTTACATGTCCATCATTGGAGGATGCTCTGATGTGGTAACTGACTGTTCTTTATTCCTGTGTGGCTCATCATGGGATCCTTTGAAAGTGTCATCTAGTCCTATCCCTGCAGAGGCACCTCACCAAGTCTGATTCAGGTCCAATCTGGATATGGCCTTTCTGCCTCTTCACAAAGCAGACAGACTGAGACTGGCACTATCCTCTCTGTTATCTCATCCTTACTTTCTGGCCCATCTGTGTTTGTAGGTACAGAAGTAGTTGGCCAAATGTTTCTTAACTACCCCTTGGTTGCATCTACCTATATGGGTTACTGTCCCATTATCCCCTTAGCGCATGGACAGAGTTTTTAAGCCCTCCATCTCATTGTCTCACAATCAGAACCACTGGTTCCCAGTCCCCTGTACTCCCTTCAGTGTCTCATTCTATGACTCTGAAACTTCTGCCTCATTGTGGTATTATGGACACATGTGTCAGGGTGGTGGATACAATGTGATCAGGTGTATTTCTTCAATTGGGGCGTTCGGCAGGTATGTGCTTGTTCTTTCCTCTTATATTTGTTAAAGTGAGTTCTCACAACATCTCACTGTAAAATCCAAGATCTTGCAAAATATTGCATCTATTTGGGTGAGGGCTAGGCACCACTCTTTGGCTCAAACAGGTAAGGATCGCATTTAGAGTGACCCGAGTCACTTTTCAACAACTGCTTTCATTGCACTTGCTGGAGTGCTGGGAGCCTGGAAAATTCCTCCTCTCCAGCTCCGGGCAAAGCAACCACCAGGGCTCGGGAAGAGACACCAACACAAATCTCACCAATGGAGGTTAACTGGATCTTTGGACTTGGTGAAGAGTGTAGTAGTCAGAATCATCCCAAAAAAAATCAAGTACATTATATGACTAACAATACTAAACGCCATAGCAATTTAAACACTAAATCAAAGCCCAAACCGAGTAAAGTTTCAAAGCTGTATTACAATCCCAAAAACAATGTCACATAAATGATGAGCAAAACTAAGTTATAAGCAAAAATAAAAGAAGGACAAAAATAATTTGGAAAAATCATCTAACTAGGGCAACCAACTCTGAATAATATGCTGGGGTAAGTGACTAAGTTGAAAAGGAAAGAAGAAATCACATTTAGTTATACCTCTCCTCATGGGAAAGCATACAGGATGATTCCACAAGAAGAGTCACCTTCTTCCAGTGTCAGTTGATAGCAGCATCAGGTTGGTGCAGGACAAATCAGCATTTCAGAGTTACTGTTGCATATTGCTACAGAACCTGCATTGGGAAATTATGACTATGATGAGAAAAACTCATCAGAGAACTTAGAGAACAGGATTTGGCAGCAGACTTAAGCAAGCACAGAACTGACTCTAGGGAGATCTCAAGATGGACTGACTACAGTTTCAAAGTTCTTCACAAATTAAAATATGCACAATTTATTCATTGGTTCTTCAGGTGGGCACACTCTGGTGTTGATTTCAGCAAACCCCAGAAAGGGGTGCAATGATGTACTCTTGCTTCCATATGTGGCACCACCAAGTTCTGATACTTTTGAGAGTCTTCTCAACAAAAGTGCATTGTTCACTTCATGAGATCATACAATTCCGCTGAAATTTTACATTACCTAATACTTTGTTACTTGCAGTTCCTTTCTCATGACACACAATAAACAAACTAGTATTCATTCACATGAACAATGTGATTTCCTGTCCGATTCAACAGCTAGAACAAATAATGTTACATTAACTACATTTGAAATATGCTCTTCTCCTGCAGTACTATAGAACATTCAACATTACATTATCTGCCTAGGGAAAGAATTCAGGTCAGATAGGGAAAGAATACACAAGTGATTTTCTATTGCTGCAGCAAATTAATTTTCTTCTTCAGGCCTAGTCAAATTAAGGAAGCCTTAATACACATGAACACATGAATACATTAATACAACCTATTGCACACCTTACAATTCATACATGTAAGGCAAGATTTTTAATTGCAAACATTATTTGTAATATGTTAGATCTAATTTAAATGTGTATTTATTGTTCTGCACATGTATAACTTACAATAATAACATTCATTTAAATCATTATAAGCATAATTAGTTAATATTCTTTTAATACTTCAAATAACACTTTTAATATTATTTTGCATTAGTATCTAGTTTAACATGAAACCAAAACGCTCATCTTAAAACATGGTAAACAATATGAATGGTGGCTAGATGGCTCACTAAAATTCAAATGAGTACATTTTACAATTCATGTTATTTTCTCTGTTAGGCTTTTAAATGCGGGTTAATTAATCACCATGTTAACTTCTAACCCATTCATTAATTTATAAAACTTGCTTTCTCTCAATCCCCCCCTCTGACAGTAATCTATGGCGGTCATTATGAACATGGTGGGAAAGACCGCCGACTACCGTGTTGGCGGTGAACAGAATCCCGCCAGTGGCAGCGAATGGAAACCCGCCATATAATGATTGAAAAACCCAACCCCACCAAAAAATCCCAGACCACCACTCCCTGCCAGGACCCGGTCAGCGGAAATTCCAGCCCAACCCAACCCACCTCCGCCACGCACACCCACATCCCCCCTCCAAATAATGATGCACAAAAATGCCACCGGTGGCAAGTGGGCCCAACAGCAATAAGTGCACACATTGGCTAGGCCTATCACCCACACACCTGACACACATCCAGGACGCCATAAACACCCCCATACACACCCCACAATCCATTGCAAAGAAACCAGGACCAGAAGACGGAGAGCACCAGAGCCAGACAGCGACCGCCAGCATACAGGACACGCATATCGACCCACACAGAAGCACCCATACCCCGTCCCCAGTCCCGATGCCATCCACCACCCTCACCATGTCCCCTCCAATAATCCAGATCCTGAAGGTGGACCCACAAATCTTCGGGTCCGAGGTGCAGCACACACCCATTGCGCGGAAATTGGAGCTGTGGCAGACCATTGTCAACAGGGTGAATGCAGTGGGGCACCATCCACGCACCAGGGACGACATCTGGAAGAGATGGAATGACCTGCGGGGGAAGGTCAGGGCCATGGCATCTAGGCACCACATCTCAGTGCAGAAGACTGGAGGAGGACTGCCACCAACACCACCCGACTACACAGACTGGGAGGAGAAGATACTCGCCATCATGCTTCCAGAGGGACTCACTGGAGGAATGGACTCGGGTAAGTCATCTACAATTACCCCATATACAACACATCTGCAATGCATGCACCACCCCACCCCACCCACACCCACCAGGACCAACACCCCACCCAGGCATCAGCCACCACATCTACCACCCTGCATTACCCACAACTCACTACCAGGCCCACATCACTCCCGCTGTGCACAGCCACCCGCCCCCTGCACGTACAATGGAATAATACCCCCCGCCACAATGTAAGAACACCACCGCCACTAAATGCAATGTCCACCACACAAAGGCACATTGGAAGGCCACTGAAATTAACACCAGCACAAAATTGCACAGTTCTGTACACCTCAAACCCTCAGGCATATGTAACAGACATGTCTATGTCCCCCAACAGGCACCAACCACCCAAGCAACCCTAATGGAGGGGACAAGGAGTGCCACAGCACTCCAGGGAGACAGAGGTACCTCACAGTACACTGGTGAAGGATCCATGGACACTGATGAGCAGACAGGCCCTCACACAGCCATGGATGGATGCTCACCATGCAGCAGCTCCACCCAGGAAACCACTGTCACCCCTAACACCCAGTCAAGACCAGAAGTCCAGGGGAGGCGTACCCACACCAGTGGACCCAGGGCACAGACAGGTGGAACACAGCAACAGAGGCCACAGTCTCCCACTCCCAACATGCAGGAAGGCGAGGGCCCCAGTACAAGTGGCACGTCAAGACCTGCGCAGGGAACACAGGCACAGGGGCTAGGGCAAGTTCAAGTGCCCCAGTGGGTCAGGGGGTAGGGCACCGGATGGGTGCAGCAGCCCAGGACATCATTACAGAGGTATTGGGGGCCTACCAACATACCCAAGACAAGTTGGCACAGATCGTGTCCTCCCTGGACCAAAGTTAGAGGATGCAGCTGGAACAACACCAACAGGCCATGGAGCAGTGGAAAGAACACAATGCCACAATGACCACCATTGCTGGAACACTGCTGCAGTTGCTCAACAAACAGTCTGACACCCACACCGGACAAGAGGCCCCCACACCAGCCCTGGACAACCAGCAACATATGACCCAAGCAGCAGAAACAGCACAGGAAATACCCTCCCAGGAATCACAAGGGCCAACCATGCCACCCCAAGAAGCTCCACTGCAGGCTCCCAAATGTAGTCTCAGGACAAGATATGGCACTGGAAACCCAGCTAAGAACAAGCCCCACTCCAACAATTGACACTGCTACTACTGCAAAGCAACCATCCCACCCATTCACCAACTACATTCAGCTGAGGGCAAAATGAAGTACTATACTACAAACAGGCCCAACCTACGACATCCAACAGGGCTGCCCCCAAGTCGGTTTTGAGGACACCCAACCCTTACAACTTCCATCACTGTATTTAGAACATTTCACTGTATTCAACCAATAAAACACATTTCTCACCTGTAACACTGTCCCCTGTCTTCAAATTGGAGTATGGATGCAACTGGCAGACAGCAACTGTATTGTCAATTTGTGCTTGGTGGTGGTAATGTGTGTTTCAAATTAGGCAAGGAGGGAATGCGTATATTGTCTGTCAGTACCATGATGAAGAGGTCCATGTCTTGCCTATCATGACCAATCCCCCCTATATGACATGGCCCACTGACAGTATCAGTCACTAACCACAATTACAGGCTTAAGTCCCAGACAGTTATTGGAAGTAGAGTTGTATCAGTTGGTTCCAGGAACTGACATCTTCCCCTTCCTCATCCTCACCATCACTCTCCTCACCGCTCTGAGGAAATGATCAGGACCTATAGCACCCTCCACCTCCAAAAGGGGGATAGAATGTCTCACAGCCACGTTGTGCAGCATGCAGCAGGCCACCACTATTCTACACACCTTATCAGGCCCATAGGCCAGGGACCCCCCCAGAGATATGTAGACACCGGAATCTAGCCTTCAGGAGACCTATAGTACGCTCTATCACCCTCCTAGTACGTCCATGGGCCTCATTGTATTTCCTCTCTGCATCCGTCCTGGGATTCCTCACTGGTGTCAGGAGCCAACGCAAGTTTGGATAGCCAGAATCACCTAGAAAAAGGGTCAATACAGAGTCGTCATTGTATTCTCCCTTAGTCAGACAGGCAGGTTCTCTGCAATGTGTCAGTTAGTGACAGGCAAACTTACCTATGATCCACCCTCTGTCCTCTTGTAGTTGTTCCATCTTCTGTGGCACACTACTGTTCCTCAAAACAAATGAATCATGGACTGACCCCTGAAACATGGCATTCACATGGGAAATGTACTGGTCTGTGGTACATACCAATTGGATGTTCATGGAGTGAAAGTTTTTCCTGTTTCTGTACACCTGTTCACTGACTCTTGGGGGGATGATAGCTATGTGGGTGCCATCGATGGCACCTATGACAGGGGGAATGTTTGCAAAGGCATAGGAGTCAGACTTGATGGCAGGGAGGTCTGCACTTTGGGGGAATCGCACATAGGATTGTAAATATTTTACAAATGTATCAGAATCCTTGTCAGTACCTGGATGAACATTGTCTGTGAGAAACCAGCACCCATGCCTACTGTCACTTGAAATGAGCCTGTGGCCAGGAAATGGAGTGCGGAGAGCACCTGCACCTCAGTTGGAATGGCATGCTGATTACGATTTCCGGGAGTCAGTGCAGGATCCAGTAAAGCACATAGGTCCTGAATAGTTGCACGTGTGAGTCTGTAAGTGAGAATGATATGAAGCTCCACCATGGTCCCCATATCCACAAGTGGTCTGTACACCAATGGTGTCCTTCCTCGGCACAAGGGTTGCTACCTATGAGGGGTAAAAAAAAGGAGTGATGTGCACACATAAATTGGCTTATTTGCTAAATACATGCAGTGCATTGTTCATAGTAGTGTCTGTACATTTACTGCAACCTGACAGATGTACATGTACATCACTAGGAGGGAACAGAGTAAATCATGTGTGCTAATATACGCAATGGATATAGACTTAGGTGCTTCATATGGCTAGTAGGCCCTGCATTGTGAGTATTAAGAATTTTAAGATGCTTAGGTGATGGCAATATGTCTGCCCGCTAGCGTTTGATGTCACAGTGTACAGCGGTGTTGACCGCTGTTCGCACCCTCATTGGCTAACATGGATGCCAGTGGGGAATCCTGGCGTATCATGATCGCCGTCTGCGGTGACGGTGCATACTGCCATGGAACGTACACGCGTTCGTCATCGTTTGATCACTTGACTCCCTGATCTCATGCGGACAGGTACTCCACTCTGTGTACTGCTGTTGCCTGCCTCTGGCTATGGATGTTCCACGTGGTGCAGGGGAAAGGGCCCCGGCCTTCACCCAGGAAGAACTGGAGAAGCTAATGGAAGGGGTCCTGCCCCAGTACGACAGCCTGCCAGAGGTACAGGTGAGTCCGGGTTTGGGGGGCACTGTGAGTAAATGGATGGAGTGGATTGCACATATGTGTGCTCCTGTGAGCCAGCATGGGCCATAGTGCATGGAATGCTGCGTGCCACTGTCCTGCATGTCTGAGAGTACTGTCAGTCCTATGTTTGACAATCTGCCAGCTGTTCCCATCGTGCAGGTGCCTGACCTCTGTGTTCCATTTCTGTGTCACCCTACTAGGTCAGCGCCCACTAGAAGCGGGCACATTGGCATGCCATCGCTAAGGACATACGGATCCTGGGGGTTTACAACCGGCGGAGCACCCACTGTCGAAA
This sequence comes from Pleurodeles waltl, assembly GCF_031143425.1. NCBI lineage: Eukaryota > Metazoa > Chordata > Amphibia > Caudata > Salamandridae > Pleurodeles > Pleurodeles waltl. The sequence continues at coordinate 917,409,413 of NC_090444.1, forward strand.
GAGGTGGGAGGACCTGCGGCGCTGGGCGCGAAAGATCACTGAGGCCCAGCTGGGGAAGACCTCCCAATGTGGAAGGGGTGCCCATCGGGCACTGACCCCCCTCATGCGTCGGATCCTAGCGGTGGCGTACCCAGACCTTGATGGGCGCTCGAAGGCTGCACAGCAGTCACAAGGGGGTGAGTACTCACAGACCATACTTCAGCCTGGAAGTATGAGTGTGTGTGTGATAGGGCTCATGGTGCTTAGCGCAGGGATTTTGACTGGTGTCCATCTACTGTATGTTCCTAAAAGGGTGTAGGGGTGTCCCTGTCAGGTTTCACCTACTTCAGCTCCAATACGATTTCAGCAGATGGGTGTAGGTCAATATTCTGCTCAGTAGTCAGGGGCATGGCCATGGGCACAGTGCACTGTGCGGCCTATTGGGTGTGTTTGCTGGATGGGTGTATGTCTGGCCATTTTGTATCAGCATTCAGCTATTTACAAGTGTCTCTCCTGTTTTGTCTCCCCATCCCTGTTCTCTTGTGTTGGTTTGGTACAGCATCAACATCAGGCAAGGGAGCTGAGGCACCGTCAAGTGGGGAGGAAGCAGCCCACGGATCCTCCGAGGCAGAGACAACGGAGACCCAGGGGACCAGTGGGTAGAAGGGCAAGGGGACTTCCACCGGGGAGGCTACTACCACAGGAAGTAGTGACTCTGAGACTTCCTCTGATGGGGGTCCTCCGGCGGTGGCGGACCCTAGTGGACACACCACTACCATAAGATCTTCTGCCACCACCCATACCAACACTGCCCTCCCTTCTGCTCCCCACCGAGTTGCACGTGCTCACCCACCCAGAAAGGTGGGCGTCTCCTTCTCCCAGGCACCTCCTCCCCTGCCCCAGTCAGCCCTGCTGCCCTCACTGAGGAGGCTATTGACCTCCTGAGAACCATCTCTGTAGGGCAGACAACCATCATCAATGCCATCCAGGGTCTGTCATCAAAGGTGCAGCAGACCTAAACCTATCTGGATGGCATTCACGGTGCCGTGTCTGCCCTACAGAGATCTTTTCAGGCTCTGGCCTCCTCTTGGACAGCAGCCAGTTTCCCTGGCCATTCCATCACCCCTCCAACCTCCTCTTCCCCTTCCAGCACCCCACTCCCTTCACCCGTTCAAAGCACACAATCAGACCCGCTTGCAGGCACATCAACACACAAGAAGCACACTTCCAAACACAAGCACCACACCTCCCACCACAAGCATTCACACAGCCAACAGACACCTGCACACACAACAACGTTCACTACCCCCAGTGTGCCCGCCTCTTCCACCTACCTGTCTGTGCCCTCTACATGCACACCATCATGCACTGCACCTTCACTCACTGTTACTGCTCCTCTTCCTGCACTCACCACGATAGCAGACAGCCATACATGCACCCCATACACCACACCTGCACTCACCACCTCTACTGTAGTTGACACATGCAGCACACTCACCAGACTTGCAGACACCCACCCAACATACATCCACACTAGCTATCTGTCTTCTTCCACTGTGTCCACCCCCCACCTCCCAAGACACACAAACGCACCAAGACATCACCCATCAGACATCCACCACACCACAGCATACTGAGCAGTCACCTGCACCCACTACAGGCACACCTACACCCCATACATTAACTCCCTCTTCCTCCACTCCCACGCCCTCATCCACGCCCACCCCAATTGCTACCAAGAAACTTTTCCTCTCCTGTGCAGACCTGTTCCAACCCACTGGCCCACCCCCTTTTGTCCCCAAACGTTCCCACCTCCTTGCCCTTTCTGCTCCCTCCACATCGCAGCCCACCCCAGTCCAGCCTTCCCATTCCCGTGCCCCTTCCCCGGTGAAGAAGAAGGCCCGGTCTGAGCCTAGACCATCCAGCTCCACCCGAGCCAAACAGCCCCCACCCCCTTCAAAGGAGAAGCCCCCCTCCAACCTCCTCACGCAAGTCAAAGTCCCACCCCCGTTGGAAATCCCCACCCCCATCCCCTACCCCCCTTTTGTGAGGTGCCTGGATCCCCATATGGTGCCCCGTTCAGTGGAGTACCCAGCACTTGTGGGAGTCAGGTGTGGCCAGTAGTGGCCAAGGACAATTTTGATTTTATGGACTGGCCATTGGCCCTGTTGGCACTGTTTTGCTCAGTGAGCTACAAATTAAAGTTTCTGTGTGGCCTGTGTTTGGGCTGCACGTAGTTCCACCCTGGTGTTTGTTTTAATTTTTAATGGGTGTGGGGCTTTTGTATGTACTATGGTCAAGTTGCTTTTGCCTTCGTCGGGTACGTACCTCTTGGTGTGGGATGTCTGACTTGTGCTGCTGGGAAGGGTGGGGGGGCGTTGCAGAGTGGGTGGAGTGGGTGGTTATGTAACTGTGCCATTTCCTCCCTTGTGTCGTAGGTTGCGGTTCTTACCGTCGTCGTCTTCGTCGGCGGTCTCGGTTGTGTAGGTATATGGCAAGGAGCAGGGCTGGCATAATCAGCAGCTCTCTGTCAATGGCTGCCACTGCACGTTTTGTGGAACTCCGGTGAGTCTTTCCTTCTATTTGTTTCATTTCCACCTGGCTTTGTGTTGTGATGGTTCCCACCCGGAACTAGCAGCGGAATGGTGGTTCATAATTTGATAGGCGGGGTGGGCCTTTCCGACGGCCTGTGGGCGGACTCTGCCGTCGTCAGCTGGACTCCTTTCTGGCGGTGGGTGGTTCTTGGGATGCGTGTGTTTCGTTTGGTTCATTATTTCGCGGTCCGGACTGCTCCTCTGTTGGCGGTTTCTACCACCAGCGGAGCCGAACGGACCGCCATGTTCATAATGAGGGCCTATGTGGTCACAAAAGAACTATTTTCAGTTACAATGAGACAAAATCAAAATCTTGTAGTTCGATAATGCATAGATCTAGGTTTGCAATAGTTGTCAATTCTCTTCATCCTCTGATTATACCTTTCTCATGTTTCCATTTTCATTTCTTTCCTCCACTGTACATTCTTTGCTCGTTGTTTTCACCAGAAATTGTAAGCTTTGTTAAATCCAAGTGCACAAATTATGTATCCTGTCACAATCAATAAAGTTTTCAGGATTATTTTTACAAAACCATTTCCCAAGTTTCCAAACCAAGATCCTACTTTAGAAAATCCTTCACCTATTGTCTCCCAAACATTTGTCTCTTTTAGGTCATTTAAATCATTTTTCAGACTTGTCAAATTAGATCAGTATTTCTTTACCTCCCTGCTGTTATTGGGTTTGTTAGTGCAACAGTGTTGTAATTTCAAAACCCTGTAGACTCTGCCCTCTTTTGCTAAATGAAAGTCTAACGCAAGGTGATTCTGAAGAACCAGACATTTTACCACAATCATTTCTATGTCCATTAGGAGCTTCGCACCTGTAAAATCAGTTGTCAACTAATTTACTACCATTGATAACTTCCTTATCTTAATGACATTCAGGATCACACCCACTGATGGAATAATAGCTCCAGAAATATATCCTATAATGTCTGAAGTACTTGCTCCTTTTTAAATTAAATTTTAGGTCTCTCAATCCATGCAGGATTGTTAATGTTGTCCACTTGGTAATTCTTTGGAAAAACCACTGCCAAACACCATGTACCATCCCAGCCTTTCAGCAGCTTATGACAAGCGTTCTCACCACAGATGTAATAAACACCAGGGACAGGAGGGTCTTGTCCATTCAGCATAAAATCCCACACACTCTTGAACAAGAATACATGTCTCCATTTATTTGTTCCTCCAAACTTGTTGTCAGCTTTTGATTGAGGCCTATATATACAAAGCTTTAGCACGTCTTGCCAATCTAAAGCTAAGCATCCCTGTGAATCAGGTGTGTTGTGAAATGATTTATTTCTATAAACTATTCCCTTGTTTATCCTTTCATTCTTTGCTTTTCTTCTGTCATCGACTTGATTAATAAATTATTAATAAACTCATTTTCTACCTGTCTGTGAATACATGACAGGTTATTCCTGTGTGCATATGCTGTGCAAAAAGTGAGTGTAGGCTCAAAGAAACTTCCTACTATGTCTATGTTTCTAACCTTTGCAATGCTGTTCAAATGCTGATTAATGGTAACAAAATGGGAAAATTAGATCAAAGTTTGAGTAAAAATATTGAATGTACTCTTGATTATATAGACGTGTTATTAATAGACTGAAACTAATCTCATTAATTAGTGGTGAACTGTGATAAGTGATTCTTTCCTACACTGATGAAGGAATTAGTGTACACACACATAACAATTGAGTACATTCATCGTGTCCAGATACTCCTACAGCAAACTATAATACACATTGGTAAATAAATCCCCCTTTGTATCATCTAAATGAAGCAATCCCTCATCCTTATAAAACTTATCCTGCTTAGATGCTGTCATTCTCAGCATTGGAATTGCTGTACTTCGCACCTCTCCTTTTATTGAAACAGTCATTCCTCCAATCAATAAAATGTATGCAATCATACATACCATTGTCAAACCAATACACACACATTTAGACCTACTGTGTTTGTCCTGCCCAGGATTCATGGCTTCTGTAGAATCAGAGAGGGAAAGAAAAAGAAAAATGCTAAAAAGAAAGCAAAAGGGAGCAAAATCAAAACAAAGATTTTCCTTCAAAATCTCTTTGCACTATTACAGCAGATCTCGATTGTCAAGAAACTTTTTGAGCTTAGCAAAAGTCATCAAAATTAGTCCAAATCTTTGTTTTCAATAGAACACAGTATGGTGATCGCTAACAATTACTTACAGAATGTAATGTCCCGGTTGAGCAATTGGCAAGGTTGTTTCAAGGCTCTGTTAAAATGAGATTTCAAGTTCCAGAATGTTCAGCTGAATTCTCCCGGTCAACACAAAAGGCCATAAACTTGTTCTCCCATTCATTTGTGCCAAAATAGACCCATTCAGGTGAAGAGTATCTGCGACTTTTCACTCTTCTCCTTTTCGTTCTCCTTACAGCATCTACATCTTCACTTCGATTTGACTCTTTGATAGTTTATCAGCAACTGGCGCATGTGCAGCTGCAGGTATTTTTGTCTTCTTTCACAGTTTTCTCTCTGAGTGTAACTGCATTTACCACGTTTGCTGTACTGGTAGGAATTAATTGATTTTGATTTTGACTCTGTTCTCCTGCACTTTTTTCGGTATGCAGGCTGCTTGCACCTTTGTCTGTGCTTTTATCTGTGCTTTTCTGTGCACCTTTATCTGCATGCAGACTACTTGTGCCTTCACTACTTTGCACGGTTTCTGCTTCGGCCACAGGTTTCTTCCTCACAGCTCGGTCTAGTCGAACCCCTTCTTCATCAGTATTTGTTCTTGCAGGATCAGACTCTGTGTTTTCAAGAGGACACAGAACTTTGCGTGTGTGGCTTGCATTTATCCAGTTTGGAAGACCAGCACATTTCACAGCTGTCGTCATCACCAAGATGACTTGAAATGGGCCTTTCCACCTTGGTTCCAGGCAAGTCTTCCTCACATGTTTTTTAACCAGCATCCATTCCCAAGCCTTCAGGCTGTGGTTCTGTTCTTGAGCTGCTTGAACTGTTGCTGCTTCAACCTGACGAGGCAAAGAGCAAACCACATCAGCCAGAGCTTTTCAATAATTAATCTGTTATGTTCACAAGTGTGTGCCTGGTAGTCTCATTGCACGACCCATCAATATTTTGTGGGAGACAGTCCTGTCTTCCTGTCTGGGGTGCTTAGCATGCTCATCAGGACAAGTGGAGATTCATCGGGCCATTTCAACGCTGTCTAGGCACAAATCTTTGCCAATCGAGCTTTCATTGTTCCATTCATTTGCTTCTCCAATCCAGATGCCTATGGTCTGTAACTGCAGTGCAATTTTTGCTCGATGTTCAGTGCTGCACACAACAACTTTATGATTTCATTATTAACATGAGTTCCTCGATCTAATTCCAAAGAAGTCAGGAATCCATACCAAGGTATTAGTTCCCAGAGCAGCAACTTAGCTACAGTCAGACTATCATTCATACACGTTGGATAAGCCTCAATCCACTTGCAGGCAGGCATCTCAATTAAGTCAAGTTGTATTCTGCTAAATGGACCTCCTGATCTGCCTATGGGGCTCAAATTGACCACTGTGCGTTTCCCTACATTCATTTGTTGGCATGCAAGATATCTGTGACAAATCGCTTCTGCTACCAATCTAAATCTGGGATTGTACCATGTCTGCTTGAAAGTGCGAATCATTGCATCTCTGCTGAGATGAACCTGACCATGACAACTTCAAGCCATCAAATTCAGTAAACAATCTGGCAACACAACTTTCCCTTCATTTGAAATCCGAACATCATCTCCCTCTCTTTGAGCACAACCTGCTTTTATCCAACCTCTGTGTTCTTCCTCTGTTGCCTCTTCCTGCAATCTCTCAATTTCATCCCAGGTTTCAGCCCCTGACATCAATACATTTTGACTTGTCTCACTGGTTTCACTTTCGTTACTCTACTCTTCATAGAAGGTGGCACAATGAAGTATATAGTATCTGGCAATTTGGTCAGCATAGGCATTGCCCAATGATACATAGTCATTTGATCTTACATTTTACAAGTGCAATCTTCTCAGGTAGCTGTAGTGCTTTTACCACATCATGAATGTTGTCACAATTTTGAATGGGTGATCCAGAAGAGATAATAAAATCCTTCTGGTGCCATAACTGCCCGAAGTCATGGACAACATCAAATCTGTATTGCCTATCTGTGAATATTGTCACTTTGAGCTGCTCAGACATGAAGCATTCTCCTGTAAGTGCCATCAATTCGGCTACTTGGGCATAAACGACTCCTTGAAGCCATGAAGCTTCAACCACTCCTGAGAGTGTTCAAACTGCATAACCAGCTTTCAGAATACATCACTGTCTCAGCCAGGAGCCATCAACAAAAACAACTTGGTCATTTTCCTCTAAAGGAGTATCCTGAATATCAGGTCTGGGTTTGGTGCACAGTTCAGTGACATTGAGGCAGTCATGTTCCATTTTATTGACATAAATTGAGTCATCAACATTTACAGGAATGAAAGTGGCAGGATTTAAGACTGCACACCTCTTAACTGTTACATTTGTAGATCCAAGGATCAATAACTCATGACAAGTAAGACGGGCATTGGTCAAATATTGGGTCTTCAACCTGGTCAGGAGTACTTAAACTGAGTGTGGGACATAAACAGTTAAAGGGTGTCCCATCACAATGCCTTCACTTTGACTGATCCTCACACCAGCAGAAGCCACAGCTTTCAGACAGCTGGGCAAAGCAGGAGGGACAGGATCCAATGTGATGGAAAAAAATATGCCAATGGCCTGTTCATTCCTCCATGTGACTGCATCAAAACAAAAAGAGCATAACCATCATGTTCATGACAAAACAGTGCAAAACCTTACATGTAATCAGGGATTCCCAAAGCTGGAGCGCTCAACAAATTCTCTTTTAACTCAGTGAAAGCTTTAATGCACTCTTCATTGAAAGGGACTGGATCTGTGACTTCCTTGTGTGTTAATTTCTGCAACGGTTGGTACTGAAAAAAGTTGGAATCCATTGGCAGCAACAGCTCACATGCCCAAAAACATTCTGACATCTCTCGGTGTAACTGGGAGATTCATTTTCATAATTGCTGCAACTCTTTCTCAGGACACTTTCCTCGCACCTTTCTCACTTTGTTGACCCAAATACCTTACTTCTTTCTACTGTAATTTAGCAGCCGAAAGCTTATGCCCATTTTCACTTAAATGATTCAATAGCACTATGGTATCTTGTCTGCAAGCCTCATGTGTATTGGACGCAACCATCAGGTCATCAATATACTGCACTGAGCAGACTAAAATGGCATGTTCAAAGACTCTAAATTCTTCTTCAGAATCTGATTAAAAATTGACAGAGATTCTGAAAACTCACGAGGAGTACGGCACCATGAATAAAAACAGTTGCCAAATCGGAAACAAAAGAGGAATTGACTATCTTCAATGCAATGGAATGGATAAATATCCTTGTGACAAATGAATCACTGAAAACCACTCTGCTTCACATGGAATCTGAAATAAGATCACAGATGGGTTTGGCACTATGGGACAACAGGCTGCTAAAATTTCATTCACTTTTCTCAAATTATGAACTATGCAATATTTCCCACTTGGCTTTCGCAGTCCCATAACTTGTGGATTACATGGGCTGCCCATCACTTCCTTTAATACTCCCTGCTCAACAAAATCTGCAATTACTGGGGTAATACCTTCAATTACTTCTGGGGTCATGTGATACTGTGTTGTTCTGGGGAAAACTGCATTTGGCTTAACAGACACTTTGAGTAGTGACTGGTTCAACTCATCGAATAAATCTAATATCTTTTCTAGAAAGGTCCCAAACTCTCAATATTATTGTCTCTTGTAATTCATCAGGCAAGTCCTTAACTGTCATGGCAGGCAACAACGTAATGAGAGGATACATCTCATCAGTTTGGAAGTCTCCTCATCGCTAGTGGTTTGAATTTATATCCCTTCTTGTATACAAGTGATGGAACATTTTAATTTGCGTAGTATGTTTCTTCCTAACAGACTCACAGGACTTGAATCCCAAACCCCAAATCAATGTAGACCCTCAAAGGTTCCAATTTTAACTAGGATGGGCTCTGTAATGGGATTTACCAAATTATGATTTGCTATTCCTACAACTTGAACTGTTCTTCCTGAAAGGGGCACATTTGGGACTTCTGCGGATCTGATAGTAGAACGACTTGCTCCTGTGTCAACCAGGAATGAAACATCATGACCCAATACACTCTGCCTCACATAGGGACCATGCTGATCTACCTCTAATGAGGCAGCCAACCCACATTCCTCCTCTTCCGAAGTCTTCCTCATGCATTCTTCACTCATCTCATTGTCACTGAAATCAATCAATGGGTATTGTGTGATAAAATGATTTGCATTTGCATTGGATATTTAGATCGCATTCAGCTGAGGAACCATTACCTTTTGCTGTGCAATCGGAGTTTGCGGTATCTGCATCTGCTGTGGGACATGAATATGCTGATAGAGAAATCATACTTGTTGCTGGGGAACCTGCATTTGGACTGGTCCATTAGGGACATTCATGCTTTGATTTCAGGTCTTTGGACTCTTTTATCTTCAAATTGACTGTTGTCAATCATCTGCGCAACACCAACAACTTGCACCAAATTATGTACATTATTAAAGGGACACTCCTGGTTCCAATGTCCGACATTGCTGCACGCATGACAAGTCCGCATTTTCTTCATGTTCTGAACATCAGCCACATTTGCATCTGGATCTACTAGAATTCCACTGCCTCTACCTCTGAACTGAGGCACCATATTGCCCTGCTGTTGCATCCCTTGCATTACTCTTACATTCACCATTTCCTGAGAACTCTGAATACCTGCTGCTTGGGCATATTTAAACTGCATCACCACTGCCTTTTTTTTCAACCTTTTCTTGTTCAAATAAATTTTGTCACTACAGTATTTTGCGTACTGCAACACCTCATCAAGTAGCTTTCCTTGCAGCTAAATTAAATGATTCTTAACTGTATTGCTAACATCTGGTTTAATGCTTGAACAAACCTAAACACAAAATGAATCATGTCTCTTGGCTCAATAATTTATGTGCCACTGTATTGTCTGTATGCTTTCAGCAGTCTCTCATAATAATCATGAACAGACTCCTTTGCCTCCTGAGATGTCCTGTCAATTATTTGCCAATCAATGTCTTTAGGGGAACTCTAGTCTTCAAAAACTCAATCACTTTGAAATAGTTATTCATCACCTCTTCAGATGGCGCACGTTACTGCATCCCTCTGTGGCTCATTTGTGGGCCCATTAACATTCCTCTTGCACTCAACCCACAAATCTTCTGCAACAACAATCTCAAATAAAGTATTTAAATCTTCCCAGAAACATGTCACAAGCTTCACAAACCTCTCTGTTTGCTGGTATAATTCCACTGGTGTATCCCTCAACTTTGGGTAATCATTTGTAAATGATATTATGTCACTTTTACTCCAATGGGCATGAACAAAATTCCCTCCTAGGATCTCATTGGCATCATTTTTACAGCTCCTTCAGCCTGCTGTACATCATTTGAAGAAGCAGTGAGCTTCTTTTTCTTCTGATCTATTTTCTTTGCCCATTTACCTAATGCTCCCCATGTTTGAATGATCTGAATCAACTCCTTAATGTGAATTATCATTCCAGGTGATCTCATGTTTGCAATCTCTCTCGAGTCGTATTGTAATCTGTAATTCTTCTTTAACTGCTTACAGTTATTAATTTTTATTTCATATTTCTCAGCCAGATTAGCCAATTTCTCATAAACATGTCCTGCCCTCAGATTAACATTCTTGCACATGAAGCGCAATTCATTCTCGTTATAAGAATATAATCTGTCTAATTTAAATGTTCCCTCAATCATTTCATGTAACTCAAATTTTAATCTAGCCATGTTTAATGTCCTTTCACCCTATGGTATATCCTCTGAAGCTGAAGTTCCACTCAAATTGTCTAACCATTCAGTCAATTGTTGGGCTGTCAATCCATGTAACCTAATGGTATTACCATTGTTTTGGGGCACAAACTGTGGTACATTGCATAGGGCTCTCATAGCCTGCTTTTGAGCCATCACAGATGATCCCATTGAGCATGGAAGAAATGTCACACCAATAAGTGGACAAACTTCATTATGTGTCTGGTTTGAACCAAAATAATTTATAGGAGTCATGGCTGGCACCTTAGTGCTAAGTCTCTCCATTTCTGCATTAGTTCCAAAAGGTGAATTCATTACTAATATTGGATTTGGAATCTGGAGACCACTCTCATTATTACCCTGGGAATCTGACGGAACTGCTGGACCTATGGTTACAGGGACTATATAGTTAGTACTGTACCAAAAGTCTGATTTGGCTGAATTAGGGCAACATTCTGCAGTGTCATTACTGGAGAATACATTGGCATGGTCTGTCTCTGGTTCATAAATTGTGCAGTTGTCTGTACATTAGGTGTGGATTCAAGCTGAGTCATTCCTGCACTCTGAATTGGCTGTGACATAATTTGAGCTGGAACATTCGGAACTGTATTAACATTTGGAACTGAGCCTGGCTTTGTGCAGCTGGAGCTGTGGAAATATTCAGGACTACGTTATGATTTATTGATTCAACTGCATTATACAGTGGCGGACGATTTTGCAACAAATTAGTTATAAATTCATCATCTGAATCACTCTCGACATTTGCTACTCTTTTATTTTCACCCAATTCCTGTTCTGTAGTTTCCTCATATTTCTTTTTGGCTTTAGGCTTAACACTTCCTTCACTTTCCTGAGTAATTGATGGAAAAAGCTTTACTGAGTGTAATGTATCTGCTCTCCACATTCTCTGCTCTGCATCCCATCTAGCTTTTGCTAGTGTTTTTTCTGCTTTTCTCATTCTCCTTTCAAAGTTCTGAACCTCTTTTTGTCTCTCAACTAATTCCAAAATAGCAAGTGCTTCATACTGTGAAGATCTAAGAAGGGGCATTGACTCATACAACACCCTCCTCAGATTCTCTAAAATTCTCAAATTAAAGGTTTCATAACTAGGAAAAGCTAAAGTTCATTCCTTCTCAGTTATTTTGCACTATTGATTTACCCAAAGACAGGCTGAAACTCCTCTCTCTTCCAATACCTCGAATGCTGGTGTATCTCCAAGTGGAATAGGCTCACCCTCTATAACTGGAATAAAGACATCTCCTCTCAGTGCACTCCTTCAACCAGTCTGTGTGCGGCTTTCTCACCAACTGACCTATGCCAGTGTGGACCAAATGACATCACACTCACTTCTTCAGCAGCTGCGACTCACTTCAGAGCCGTCTCACACACCTCTCACCCAAACCTAAATGCAAATATTGTGAGCACAAAACCAAAACCTGTCTGCTTACTACAGGTAGGACTCAACATTTTGGAAGCTGTACTGGTATTTTGACTGTGACCTTTTGTTAAAACAGCTACTCTTCCAACTGTGGCTTTCTGACAAACGCAAGTAAGATTTGACCCGCAAACCTTACTCAGATTGGTATGGAGTCTCCATGTGCATTCAGGATTCACCTACTACCAACCAACAACAACAACACACACTCAAGGAAATACTACTGGTATTGTCGACAGCACTCAATCGGCCAACACCTTACCTGCAGACAATAAATTAACCAAGTGTCTTTATACACTTGTACAATACTATGGAGTCTTAGACCTCTCAGGACCTGTTACTAACAACAACCATGTGGGCAATTTTTTAACACAAAGCGCAGCATTCCCTTGGAGTACGCCAACTACCCACTCTCTTACTAGGAGTACGCAAACTCCCTACTTAATTACCTCGGAGTACGCAGACTCCAAACTTCATACATACATCAATCTTCACCGCAATTTACCAAAGCATTGCAAAAGCAAAAGCCTACTCAAAACACATACCGTGCACTTGTAACACAATGCTAAGATTTCATCAACCCTTACACTACACCAAGAGCAACTCACAATGTGGGCTAATTCTGACTCTCCTCCTCACAAGACAAAACCATAGCTCTGCTACCAAAACTGCTAGAGTGCTGGGGCCTCAGAAAATTCCTACTCCTCAGCTCTGGGAAAAGCAATCACCAGCGCTCATAGTGAGACATCAACACCAATCTCACCTCTGGAGGTCGACTGGATCTGTGGGCTTGGCGAAGAGTATAGTAGTCAGAATCATTCAACAAATAAATGACATTATGTCACTAACAAAAATAAACACCATAACACTGTAAACACTAAAACAAACTCCAAACCAAGTAAAGTTTCAAATTTCTATTACAATCCCAAAACCAATGTCACGTAAATTGTTTGCAAAACTAAGTTATAAACATACATGAAAACCATAGGCTGACCAAAATGTTTGCAAAAAATCTACCTACTAAACATCAGTACTGTTAGTCACTCCAAAAGTATAATACGATTTGCAACAGTACAATATGAACATTATTACCAGATTTCAAAACAGATGATGGTGACATCAGTAAATCAACAAAATGCAGTTTTAACAATCAATTTTCAAATTTCAAGTTGCAGAGCTGGGCTATTCCTAACACTAACCAAAATTAGATTTGCATGTGTGGGAACAGGCTAACACACATGGACAAAAACAAATATAGAAGAAAGATTGAAAAAAATTGAAAAATTAATCTAACTAAGGCAACTAACTCTAAGAAAATATGCTGGTGTAAGTGACTAAACTAAAAAGGAAAGAAGAAACCACATTTAGTTATACCTGTCCTTGTGGGACAGCATACAGGACGATTCCACAAGAGCAGTCACCTTCTTCCAGTGTCAGTTGATAGCAGCATCAGGTTGGTGCAGAACACAGGCTGCACATAGGACAAATCAGCAGTTCAGAGTTAGTGGAGCACATTAGTGCTGAAACAGCATTGGGCAATTATGACTATGATGAGAAAAACTCATCAGGGAACTTAGAGAAGAGGATGTGATAGCAGACTTAAGCAAGCATGGAACTGACTGTAAGGAGATATCAAAACGGACTCACTTCAGTTTCTAAGTTCTTCACTAATTAAAATACACGCAATTAATTCATTGATTCTTCATGTGGGCACAATCTGGGTGTTGATTTCAGCATCCAGTGGTAACGATGGCACCACCAAATTCTGATACTTTTAAGAGTCTTCTCAGCAAAAGTGTGTTTTTTGCTTCATGAAATCATACAATTCAGCCGAAACATTACATTTTCTAATATTTTGTTACTTACAGTTCCTTTCTCACGACACACAATAAACTAAAATAATATTCCTTCACATGAACGCTGTGTTTTCCTGTCTGATTCAACAGCTAGAACAAATACTGTCACATTAACAAAATTAGAAACATGCTCTTCTCCTGCAATACAATAGAACATTCAACATTACGTTATCTTCCCAGGGAAAGAATTCAGGTCAGAGATGACAGGATAAACAAGTGAGTTTCCATTGCTGTAGCAAAAGAATTGTTTTTTTAGGCATAATCAAGTTAAGGAACACTTAATACACATTAACAAATTAATACATTATTAAAACCTATTGATCACCTTACAATTCCTATATGCAAGGCAAGTCATTTAATTGCAAACATTATTTATAACACATTAGAAATAATTTAAAGATGTATTTATTTTTCTGTACATGTATAACTTACAATAATAAAAATTCATTTAAATCCAAACAAGTATGTTTGGTTCATATTATTTTAACACTTTCAATAACACTTTTAATATTAGTTTACATTAGTATTTTGTTTAATATAAACTCAAAACTCTCATTTTAAAACGTGATACACAATGTGAATGGTGGCCACATGGCTCACTACAATTCAAACGTGCACATTTTACAACTCATCTAATTTTCTCTGTTAGGTTTTTAAATGCAGGTTAATTAATCACCATATGCTAACCTCTTTGCCACTAATTAATTAATAAAACTTGCTGCGCTCTCTTACACACAAAGTATTTCAGGAGGTGAGACTTTAATCTTGTGGGTTAGTTAATAAAGTTGTCAGGTTGCAGCATTGGCTTCTGGTACTTCAAGATTGGAACATACTGATCCCAGTGACCACATCCCTTCTGCTGCAGTGGTGGTTTGAGCCTGCTTGCTTGTTTGCCTGTTTGCTCGTCATCCTGCGATTTCCTTGGTGGTCTCAGCAAATGTCAGCTCCCCTGCGCTTGGGATCTACTATGCCTGATATCTTCATACAGAGACAAAGGACTCTGGTGGAGATCTGTTCTTCCAATGGGAGGGAAAAATCTCTGTTATTTTGCCAGTCCCATTTTAGGCTTCGATTGTCATGGTTTCTACTCTATCAGTCCATACTTATCATTCTTGGTGACTTCCCCTAGTTCCTTTCCTAGTGTGATCTACCTGTTGGGCCGCTTTCCCTCTTAGTATCCAGGATGAGTTTTGGGCAGCAGAATTAGAGATTCCCACAGGACATCACAGAGGCTGTGCGGATGTCTAGATGACCTTCTAACCTGACGTTTGATTCTCATCATTGAGGAGCTTATCAGCTCTGGTTGTGGAATCACGTTCTCCTGGATCCATTTGGACCTAGTAGACCCTGTGATACACAATGAAAATACAGGCCTGTTTCTGTTGAACACATTACAATGTTGAATTAACTAGGCCTTGAAGAAATGTCTATTGTGTTTGAAACGCATTATGTTGCAAGGCTTGCTAAACTGACGGCCATCACAAGACACCACTGCATGCTAGCTTGCGAAATCCTCACTGCTAAAAGTACTAACGTATGCACTTATGGTTCCTCTTTCTCCACATATAGATGTATCACAAGACATTTGATTCAGAGGACATTGTGCAAGCTTCCTGTCCATGATTCTAACCCTTATATGGAACATCACGTGTGCTATATAGAAACATTTAATCATACGACATTATCAAGAACCAATGAAAATGTATTCAAATGTCTGCGGTTTAATGCTATAAAAGATCATGCATTACTTCTTTGGGCAGACTGTTCGAGCTGGATTTTGCTCGCTCAAGTCTCCGTGTACACGTATTTCTTATTGTGTCTTATTAGTTCTTATTAAAAGTAATCTAAAGAAGAGCGGCTGGTCTCGGTTTGTTTCCTGAATTGTCTGGATCTGAAATACTCTGACTGGGCTTCGATAACTTGGCTTCGACATCTGGTGGAGAATTGCGATTGGATCTACTATCTCACAGGCTCAGCTCCTGCCTCTCTGCGGAGGGGGGGCAACGGCGTTTTGGGCTGGTCGGGTCCCCTCCGGGGCAGGGTGTTGGTGCTGTCGTGAGTATCTGTCATTTCCTCGGTCCCGTCTGTTTATGTTTTAAGTTTTGTTTCCCTCTTCTTCTCTCTCTCTCCCTCTGTTCGCAGAGGGTGTTGTATAGGGGGGAGGTGGCGGGGGGATTTATGTTTGCACTTCTACATGGAGTTGTGGATAATTGTACTATATGCTATTCCTATTAGCCTGCTGTTCTTTCTTGTTATGTTTGTTCTTTGTTTACGGTGGCATGCGGATGTTCCTGTCCCCATTATTCCAGACTCTTCTATAGTACCTCGTTCAGACATTCAGATGATGGCCTTCAGATGGCCGCGTGCTGGAGTTTTGTGTTGATATTATCGTTTCTGCCTTATTGCGCCATTTCCTTCCCTCTTTTGTTCTCACTGCTAAGGAATTCATGGTTCGGTAGTTGCTGTAAATATTATAAAAGGGTTTCTGATTATCCAGCGACGCTACATGTGTGAGGCTGTTAGTGGTATGGTCTCGGTACACAGTGGACGGCGCTGTGTGGCCACAGCTCCCAACCGGAAAGGGTTGGGGCAGCATTTCTCAGCCGGAGGGGCTGGGGAGGGATACTTTGGCCAGAGGGGGTGGTGATTGTCCACCCCAGCAGGAAGGGCAGGTTGTGCCCGGTGATTGATCGAGTGGTAGGTGTCCACTCCAGTGGAGCAGGCAAGGCAGGCAGTGCCGTGCTCTCGCATATTTATTTATTTGTTTTCTCTCTCTCTCTGCGCTGATAGCGTTGCGGTGTTGTGCTCTGTGGGGGCGTTGTATTGCATTTTTCCTTCCTTCTTTCTGCTCTTTTTCTCTCTCCCTCCGGCTGGTTAGATGGAGAGATGGACGGGGTGATTGAATTATGTGTTGGGATAGTGGAGAGAATGTAGTGAGGAAGGGGATGTGTATTAACTGACTGACTCAAGTTGCGGTTGTACCAGAACTCAGGAGCATTACGCCCGCCAGTACTGTTACAGTGACTGATTACTACGACTGACAGGGACTGCCTGCGCACCACACTCTACTGTCACCACGCACCAGCACCAGCACAAAGGATGGGAGGCATGAGCATCAAGTAGGGCAAGCACCTGTTTTTGTTATATTGTTATCGTATTGTCCTATATGTGATTGAGTGCACTGTTCACCATTATTGCATTACCTGTGTGACACCCGCCACGGATCTGGTCCGGGTTCTAATCCCATACAGCCGCACCCTGTCTCAGGGCAGGAAAGCAAGGGTTTGGGATCTTTGCCTTTCTCTCTTGACTTTCCTGTTGTCTTTTATTCGCTAAAAGGACGCCAGTGTACGCCGTCACCAGCACCTTGGCACTGTTTTTTCTTCATTCCAACTTGTGCATGCTTGAGGTGAACAAGGCTGCGTGTACTGTTGTGTGATTGCAGACAAACTCTCCGCTTCACTAATAACAAATGCGGTTGGCAGTACTGATTTGAGTGCAGGTTTTCCTCATGTGTCATTTGATATGAGCGGCAGAAATAAGCCGACTCCCTGGTGTTTCCTGGTGTGACCGAACTGTTTACGTGAAGTGTTAAGGGAAAGCAGTGACCTTTTATTTAGCTATGGGGAACCCCTTTAGCAAGGAACATTTGGACACACACCAAATAACACCCCCTAGGGATAGTCCTGCCTACCAAGTAGCCGTTAAGCAAGGACTACATGCATTAATGTTTCTTGACAAATGGCACAGGCTGACGGAAAAACGACCCGACTTACAGTTTCCAAGTAATGGCACATATGACATGAACAAGTTGTCATACTTGAGACAAATGCTGATTCTAAGGGGACGTAAGACTCGTAACCTGGAATGGGACAGTTTCTATTCCTGGGACTATTGCCTACGAGACCTCCGTCACACAAACGACATAAAAGCTAAAGTGTGCAAGGAATTGGTGGTGTTGAAAGACGGATTTTATTGTGAAAGACAGAGAAATGAGAAGAGGGAGGAGCGGAGGGATAAAATGCTCGATATGGTAGGAACATTCCCATGTCTTCCTGTGGTAGGTGCACCATCACAGGAACACAGTATGCAGGGAACAACAAAGGAAGAGACCGAGGACGCACTCATAGAAGACATACTGATGGGGAGGTTAGGTAATGAGAAGAAAACAGTGAGTTCGGAGGAAAAAGTGCACGTTGAGCACTTAGCGACAGGTACGGAGCCTCCTGAGCTATCTCTGGCTCAGAAAACTGCAGCCCAAGAGCTCGCACATGGTTTAATAAAAGAGGAACTCACAAAAATGAACCTTGACCGAGTGAAAGACTTTCAAATGCTGCAGGAAGTCAGAGAGGAAGTGGCCCACATTGCTCAGAAAACGGACAAGGAAAGTGACAGTTTGTTGGCACAGGCTACAAAGAAAGGAAATGGACCAAAATTGCTGAATACACATTGGAAACAGCAGTTCCAAGACGCGTCCAGGGACAGTAGTGAAGGGATAAAGGGATTGCATGAGCTGATATGGGAGATATGTATTTTCACACACCACACGAAGCATAAAATTGATATTTTGACGAGGTTTTTAGACGGAAGTCTATTTGAAAAGAGGAACAGCCTCACAGCAACACAATTGAAAGGAAATTCACCATACTGTACACCGAGTGCTTCTCCCAGCACACTAAGAAAGACTAAGTTCTTGAAATCAGACAGAAAAATTTGTCGTGCCATACTCACAGATCTCATTGATAAAAGACAGATATTTGCGGAAGTAGAAAGAGATAACAATAGGGAATACAGAGAGGAACTTCTAGCCATGGCGCGATCAGAACTGATGGCCCTAGGCCCTGAGATACACCAGATATATGCTCACTACACTAACAGCACAAATCCCCTGCCAACAGAATACAGTTGGGACACTTCTCAAATGAGTTTCACAGATGCAGACGTGCCATCCTGGAGTAATGACAAATTGTCTAAAAAACTGGAATACGCTATATTAAAATTACAGAAATGGAAAGAATTGAAAGAAGGGTTAAAAGCAGCTCAGGTTCTGCAGAGCCTAGAGAAAAATAAGGAAGGGACAGAACAGGCACAGACGAAGATGATGCCTCTGAGAGAGGTACCTTCGTCCTCCCTAGGGGAGGATGGCCATACCCCAACATATGTCTATGTACCTTGGCATAGAGCTGACCTGTTTTCCTTCACCAAAGACTTCCCAAAATTACGTGATGAGCCACACAAATGGTACACAGAATTGAATAGAATAGTGGCAATGGGAGAAATGTTGTGGAAGGATTTGAACATGTTATTCAGTATAATAATACCACAAGATTTATGGGAGGATTGTAAGAAGGTGGTAGGATGGCCGGCAGAGGAACCAGTGAGGGGAAAAGGGGGGGCACCGGGACAAGAGGTAGAGACCGCAAGAGACAAGGTGATGAAATACATACGAGAAAAAGTACCAGAGGAAAAGGTTGATTGGTCTAAAATAATACATACAAAACAGGAGAAGAATGAGAGTGTGACAAGTTATTATGACCGCCTTCTACAGGTCTATCAGCAGAGTAGTGGAATGAGGAACCCATTGGGTGAGGCGATGCCTGCGTTTGTGACCAACTTTGTATATGGATTACAACAGCCTATACAAACTCATTTACAAACGTCTTTTGTGTGTTGGCAACAAGAACCCATTGACAAAGTGTTAGCAGCAGCCAGGTATTGCGCAGACTATCAAACAAATATCCAAAGGGCAGATGATGAGAAATTGAAAAAGGATAAGGTCAAATTAATGGTGGCACAAGAACGATTTTACAATAATAATCAAAGCAGGGGCAGGGGAAGGGGCAGGGGCAGAGGACAGGGTGAACGGGTAACTTTCACGCCCCCGCCAGGCACCACCTGTTTCCACTGTAACCAACAGGGACACTGGAAGGCAGATTGCCCTTTTTTAGCCAGGGGACAAAGAAGTAGAGGTCAGCAGAGACAACAACAGGGCAGTATACGATACGGAACACAACAGTTACTACCCCCACCTTATACAAACAATGCATATGATGCTGCCACAGTAGATGACCCGGTTTGTGCGGGGTGGGGTACATATCAAGACATACCACAGGCACCTCAGGGGGGACATGGGTTTCCATACCCACCTCCTGTGGAGACACATTTCACAGGCCCAGTACTGTCGGTTGATCAAGAAGGTCCATATGTAGATGGGACAGTGCTAAGCAAAACTGTGCCTTTTTTAGTTGACACTGGGGCCACTATGTCAATGCTAAAGGCCTCTGATGTACCCAACGCACCATTATCAGCAACTCAAATAACAGCCGTAGGTTTGACAGGACAACCTATGAATGAATACTTAACACAACCATTGAAATTCAAAGTAGGCCCTATTACTGTAAATCATCAATTTATTTTTGGGAGACACTGTCCAGTAAATTTGCTAGGAAGGGATCTCCTATGTAAGTTACAGTGCACCATCAGCTGCTCACCTGAAGGGATCTTCCTGGAAAGCAAGGAGAATGGGATAGCATTACAGGCTTTCATGGGATGTGACCCCAGAGGTAAGGGACAAGAACAAAGTCTCCCACAAGAATTACAAGACTCGGTCCCTAGTGAAGTGTGGGCAAAGGGGCCAAATGATGTGGGAAGAATATTAGATTGCCCCCCAGTGCGAGTGACACTGCGCCCTGGAGCCCGTCTACCACAGGTGCCACAATACAAAATAGCCAAAGAGGGAGAGGAGGGGATAGCTCCAGTAATAGAAGAGCTTTTAAAGAAGGGAATACTGCGGGAGGTACGACACAGCCCATGCAACACTCCTATTCTCCCCGTGAAAAAGGCAGCAAAAGGACCAGATGGGTCCCCGGTATACCGATTTACTCAAGATCTTAGGGAACTGAACAAGGCAGTTATACCATCATTCCCTGTGGTTCCCAACCCAGCCACCATCATATCAAACATTCCCAGTACATCTTCGCATTTCACAGTCCTAGATCTCAGTAATGCTTTTTTCTCAGTGCCTCTTCATAGGGAGTCTCAGGGTCTATTCTGTTTTACGTACAAAAATAGAAAAATGACATATACATGTCTCCCTCAGGGGTTTGTGGACAGTCCAACATTATTCTCAGACGCCTTAAGAGCAGACTTGGCATCATTGCACTTTGCAGGAGGATCAACTTTGATACAATACATTGATGATTTGTTGCTAGCCTCACCATCACGGGAAGCGTGTGTTCAGGACACCGTGGCCCTACTCTGTCACCTTGCCATAAAAGGACATAAGGTCTCCCCAAAGAAGTTGCAGTTCTGCCAATCAAAGGTGAAGTACCTAGGGCACGAACTGTCACCAGGGTCCAGGAGATTGCTACCAGATAGGATAGCAACAATAACTCAGCACCCCAGGCCACAAACACAGAAGGAGGTGAGGGCTTTCCTTGGGGTGGCAGGTTACTGCAGGCATTGGATACCGAATTTCTCCCTGATTGCACGACCACTTTTGAATTTAACACACAAGGATGTGCCAGACAAAGTACCATGGTCAGAAAACTGTGAAGAGGCTTTTCAGAAATTGAAGTTAGCATTGTGTGCAGCACCAGCATTAGGCCTCCCAGATTACACCAAAGATTTCCATTTATTTTGCCATGAAAAAGGTGGTTGCTCCTTAGGGGTTTTGGCACAAAAACACGGCACCTTCTACCGCCCAGTGGCTTACTATTCGGCTACCCTGGACCCAGTAGCAGCAGGTCTTCCCCCATGTCTGAAGGCAGTGGCAGCAGCCGCTTTAGCAGTGGAACAATCAGAAAACATTGTCCTGGCTCATACTTTGGTTTTACATGTCCCACACGCAATTGACACATTACTAACTACCACCAAGACCCAGCACCTGACGAATGCTCGCCTCTCACGCTATGAGTTGACACTATTGGCACCACATATAAGGGTAAAGAGATGCACAACATTGAATCCCTCCTGCCTGTTGCCTACCGAAATGGATCACGATGATCCCACTATAGATAATTCTTTCCACGATTGTATTATGGCAGTCGACACACACACCAAGGTGAGGCCAGATCTCAGAGACACCCCATTCCCTGAGGCCGAGGGTGATTTGTTTGTGGATGGTTCATGCATTAGGGACCACACAGGGATGCTACAAGCAGCCTATGCTGTGGGGACGGCAACAAGATTACTTGAAGGAGGAAGGCTACCAAAGATTAAAAGTGCCCAGGCAGCAGAATTAGTAGCACTAATCAGAGCATGCACATTGGCAGCGGGAAAGACAACGAATATTTACACAGACAGCCAATATGCTTTTGGGGTCACTCATGATTTCGGTCAACTGTGGGCAATGAGGGGATTTCTCACTTCAACAGGCCAACACATACAACATGCTTCATTGATTGTTGCCTTGTTGCAAGCTCTACTATTGCCCAGAAAAATTGCAATTGTAAAATGTGCAGCCCACACTTCTGCTAAGGACTATGTTTCTGTGGGAAATGCTTTTGTTGACAAAGAGGCACGAAGAATAGCCCTCAGTGGGTGTGAGTATGTAATGGTCCAGGTTAAACCCACCACAATAGCTAAAGAGGAAAGTACATATTTTGATCCAAAATGTGTTCAACAGCAGGCTGACGGGTCAGAACTAACAGATTGGGAAAAGGGTGGTTGCAAGACAGACGGGGAGGGTGTGTGGGTGGGACCCAACGGTAAAATATGCCTACCATCCACATTACTGCCCTCTATGGCACGCCTTTTCCATGGCCCCTCACATGTGGGTAGGGATGGAATGATACGACTGTTTTCACAATGTTGGTTTAATACCAAATTTCGGCAATATGCAGAACATTTATGTAAGAGATGCACAGTTTGTGCACAGTACAACACGGGAAAAGGTACACCAACCGCTTCGGGCCATTTCCCACCGCCACATGGACCTTTTGAGAGCCTCCAAATGGACTTCATTGAGATGCCCCCGGTATACAAGCTAAAATATGTTTTGGTAATAGTTTGTATGTTCAGCAAATGGACTGAGGCATACCCCACCAGGAACTGTGATGCACAAACTGTGGCTAAGTGCCTTTTAAAAGAGTTAATACCACGTTTTGGGGTGCCGACTCTTTTAAGTTCAGACAATGGACCAGGATTCATTTCACATGTTATTCAGGGCCTTTGCAAAGGGCTGGGAATAACACAAAAGTTGCATTGCGCATACCATCCACCTGCAGCAGGGGCAGTAGAGAGAAAAAATGGGGTGTTGAAAAACAGAATAGGGAAGATATGCGCAGTGACTGAACTATCTTGGATTGATGCATTACCATTAGCGCTCCTTGCTATGAGAAGTACCCCTGATAGAGTCACAAAACTAAGTCCCCATGAGGTGCTATTTGGGCGCCCCATGAATATTCCAGGCCACATGTCAGTTGCCCCATTGGCAATAACAGATGATCTTTTGTTACAATATTGCAGGAAGATAACAGAGACGTTACGCTGTCTTCACCGCCAGGTACTGCAGGCCCTGCCAGAAGGAGGAACGCCACCTGAACACGGACTACTGCCTGGCAACTGGGTTTGGGTCAAGGCCCACACTAGGCGTCATTGCCTTCAACCACGATGGAAAGGGCCTTACCAAGTCCTACTGACAACAGCCACAGCGGTCAAGTGTGAGGGTCTCAAATACTGGATCCACAGCTCACACACCAAGAGAGCAATTGAACCTGAGGTCATCCAGCCACCACCTGCGGTACCCATAAAGGTCACACCTGCACCGCAGGGGTACAACCTTCGATCAACGAAAAACACCAAACAAAACACCAAACAACACTGACAGGGCTGCTCGTGCTGCACTCCTACAGGAGTCAGGAGGTGCAAGCGGGTCCTGGGGAGAGACTACAGGGCTGCTCGTGCTGCACCCCTACAGGAGTCAGGAGGTGCAAGCGGGTCCTGCGGAGAGACTACAGGGCTGCTCGTGCTGCTCTCCTACAGGAGTCAGGAGACGCAAGCGGGTCCATCAAAGAATTCTTCATAAACTGCTCGTGCTGTACACCTCAGGAGAGGGATGGGGGCAATCGGGTCTCACCTGAATATCTACGTATATCATGCAAGTGGGTTCAAGTGCTAGTAACCTCTGACACCACTCTGTGACATGCCAACAAGAAGATACAGAGAATAAGAGATTAACAGACAAGAACTAAACAAGTGCAAGCTGTGACACTTGAAATAGAATAATGCCTAGAAGAAGAAGAAAAGAGAAAAAGTGGCCTATGGTACTAACTGCCATATGT
This sequence comes from Pleurodeles waltl, assembly GCF_031143425.1. Classification (NCBI taxonomy): domain Eukaryota; kingdom Metazoa; phylum Chordata; class Amphibia; order Caudata; family Salamandridae; genus Pleurodeles; species Pleurodeles waltl. The sequence goes on from NC_090444.1 coordinate 917,433,493, forward strand.
ACCCCTGTTCCAGCAATAATTATCACTATAATACTTATTATATATCATGAAGAAATACAAATCCCATATCTGGACCAAGAACATTATATAAATAACAGTGTAAATAAAATAGGGATTACCAATGCAGTAAAAGAAGAAGAAGGGGAGAACTCTAGTGTGGTAGAAAGGGAGGGGAACAGGACACAGTGGATAAAATATTCCAAATGGGAGGAAGATGGGAACAATTACAGGGATAATGCATTTGTGCAAATGGTGAAATTTTATAAGGAATTGGCAAATGTGTCTGATTGCTATATTTGTACACATTTACCCACCTCTGCCCAGGGAAGGACAGATTACGCCCAGATTCCTCTTCCTCAGTATGCTTCATGTCACATACTAAACAGCATGTTTGCAAAGGAAGTAAATGGGACTATAAAGAGAAGGCCACCTAAAAGGAAGAGGAAGGTTGGGAAAGGGAGATTAAAAGAGGGAAACAGTGGGGAAGGAAGAGAAAGTAAAGGAGGAGGTAGGATGGGTGTGTGTGGACAACTTGTACCGGAAAAAGGTGAAGCAGAGCTACTGGAAGCATTTAACATAGGAAGAGATGAGGGTTATGTACAGGGGGAGAAGAACATAGATATATCACAAATATCCCTTTCTATACATAAGGAGAAGAAGGGGTCATGGTGTTTTCGATACCTCAAAGGCAGCATCCCAAGACCAAATACATTTTATGATAAGGTGTGTCGAATGGTTACACCAGTAATGAAATGCCCTAACATACACCTCCCCAACCATAATAAGAGCAGCATAAAAGTAGGAGAAAGCACCTGCTCCAAATACTCTGATTTGGATAACATACGGAAGGGCCCAGAAGGTTTGTCTATAGGTCTCTCAGCCCCAAGGGGAATATACATAGTATGCAGGACATCTGCATATTTTAGACTGCCTGCAGGGTGGCAGGGCTCCTGCTACCTGGCGTTCGTACTACCCCGAATGTTGCATATAACAAATTTGACCAATGCAACACAAAAGGCACCGGGTAGGGTACGAAGAAGAAGGGCACCTACTTGGTTGGATAGGTTCATAGCAGTGGAAGGAATAGTTGTGATGCCATTAGGAATAGCGCATTCAGAATATCAAATACACAGATTGGCAGTATTGGTAGAAACATTAGCAAGTTGTACTGCAGCAGCCTTAGGTAACATTACTGAAGAACTTACAGACCTAAGAGCTGTTGTAATACAGAACAGACTTGCATTAGACATCATTTTAGCAAGAGCCGGTGGTGTATGTAACGTGATCCATCAGGAATGCTGTGTTTTAATACCAGACAACAGTGGGAATGTGAGGATGGCAATAGGGAAAATAGAGGTGGTAGAAGAAGGAGCAAGGAAAGTGGCGGATGTGACGGATGTGACGGAAATAGGAGGAGTACTAAAGGACATCGCAGCATGGTTCCGTGGTTGGGGATCCTGGCTGATAGAAGTAGTGGTGGTGGGAATAGTAGGATTTATAACATTATGTGTGTTGATAAGGGTGTGTCCTTCCTGTTTGAACATGCTAATGAAGAAAATGTGTCATAAGGACACTGAGCACCATCATAAGAGAAGGCATGAGGATGAGACCAGGGAAAATGATGCTATTGAAATGACACCTGTCCATCAGGATGATTAAACTGTCAATGAGTGTTTTCATTGGGTATCAGAGGGCGGAATGTGGAATCACGTTCTCCTGGATCCATTTGGACCTAGTAGACCCTGTGATACACAATGAAAATACAGGCCTGTTTCTGTTGAACACATTACAATGTTGAATTAACTAGGCCTTGAAGAAATGTCTATTGTGTTTGAAACGCATTATGTTGCAAGGCTTACTAAACTGACGGCCATCACAAGACACCACCGCATGCTAGCTTGCGAAATCCTCACTGCTAAAAGTACTAACGTATGCACTTATGGTTCCTCTTTCTCCACATATAGATGTATCACAAGACATTTGATTCAGAGGACATTGTGCAAGCTTCCTGTCCATGATTCTAACCCTTATATGGAACATCACGTGTGCTATATAGAAACATTTAATCATACGACATTATCAAGAACCAATGAAAATGTATTCAAATGTCTGCGGTTTAATGCTATAAAAGATCATGCATTACTTCTTTGGGCAGACTGTTCGAGCTGGATTTTGCTCGCTCAAGTCTCCGTGTACACGTATTTCTTATTGTGTCTTATTAGTTCTTATTAAAAGTAATCTAAAGAAGAGCGGCTGGTCTCGGTTTGTTTCCTGAATTGTCTGGATCTGAAATACTCTGACTGGGCTTCGATAACTTGGCTTCGACAGTTAATGGTGCATTTCATGTCTCCAGTGGAGTACAGACTTGTCTCTGTGCTGCAGTTCATGCAAGAGCTGCTTGAATTGAATATACCAGTGTGCAATCAATAATGCTATCAGGTAGCAGTGAGCAGTCTTGGTCAGTGTAAGCTACTTGTGCTCACCTCTGGTTAGAATATGCTTTGTCCAGTCATGGTGGCCAGTTACTGGTCATTCCCCAGGATTTGTCTTTGATCATTTAGTTTCTGCCTGTGGCCTCCTTTGAGTAGCATGACTTGTGGAACTTTAAGGTTGTCTTTCGGGCAGCCACTACCTCTCGCTCACATCAGTAGATCATTTTGCCTGTTTTTGTTCATTCTTCTCCGGAGGAGAAATTCCTGTACACATTGTCTGTGAAGAGTGCAATCCTAATTTACCTGGATCATTCTCTCTCTCCTCATAGCACCTGTTTGTCACTTTTGGGGTATTTTAGCAGGGCCTCAAGGTCATCAAGTTTGAGGATTAATCAGTGGACTTATTCTATGATTGTTCTAGCTTATTCCCTGGTTGAGGCCATCTTTTTTTAAGCAATTCAGGGTAGATTTGCCCGTTGTTTCCTCAGCAGAGGTGCATTGTCTCCCTTAGCTGAGATTTGTAGAGAAGAATCCTAGGCCTCCTCATATACTTTTGTGCACCATTATCATATCTAGTATGGGGTGAGAGTTTTTGTTTGCAAAAGGTGTTCTCATTTCCACCCTTTCTTGAATATTTTGTGTTTTTCCTACACTGACAACGTTACTGACTAGTTGCAGCATTAGTGGCACATGTGTTGATGTATTGGTGTGTGAAGGCCAATGTTCTGCTTTATTTTCATATGTATGACTAGGTGAGGGACATTAGGGTAGTGAACCAATTACTTAGTAGTAGCCTTCATTGTACTCATACCCTCTCATCTTCATCACCGTCATTATGAACCGCCACCTTCAAATGGTTATCCGGCCTTCCAAGAGGCTTGGGTTTGTCTAGAAGAATGATTGGAATGCTAGCAACAGAGAGTGCCCAGCGGAGTGGGCGGGGCTTTTATCCTGAGCGTGCTTCAAAGGTGCAGATTTAAGAGGGCCTAGCTCCTCCTTTGTACACAGTAGCCTCATTTTTTTACGCTAATGAGGCCCAACAAGTCAAAATTTCCACCCCAGATTAACAAAGTGGCACAACGCATGCATTGTGCCACTTTGTAACTCATTGCGCCACATTATGCCTGCACCAGGCATAATGTATGCAAGGAGAATGTTCCCTCATTAGGGGGGCTGAAAAACTGGCGCAAAGAAATCTAAAAAAATTATTTGCACCATTTTTTTTGGGCATTTTTAACACCTACTCAGAGCAGGTGTTAAAAGGTGCCCACCATTGATTACAATGGGCCCCTATGTGATGTTCAGGGTAAGCACCAAAATTAGGGTGCTAAACCTGAACAGTACATCACTAGCATCCATTTTTAATCTACGCTATTGCTCCCTACCCTGCGCCACTGTGCGCCGTATTTTAAATACAGTGCACACATTGTGGCGTTAGGGAGGCTCTAAGAGGCGCAAGAAAAGTGGCATTGCACTGGGTGCAGTGCCACTTTTCTTAAATCTGCCTCTAAGTTTTTTCTTCCTGGCCTGAATGGCAATCCCTTCATATGTAATTATAGTGACAAAGACAATTAGCTCTAAAAGTAATGAAGATTACAGGAGAGTAATCAGATCACTCAGTTCCTTCACATACAGTTAAAACATAATCTATGTATTTTAGCAAAAAAAAATTCACTTTTATTATAATTTGAAGAAAATCGATGTTTGGGCAAAAAACAGCTGCTTCTAGGGGTACATAGTAACTCTATTTTCATTCTTCACACAGGAGTACGCTCTGAGGGGCATATTTATACTCCGTCTGCGCCGATTGTGCGTCAACAATTTTGACGCACAATCAGCGCAAACGTTGCCCCGTATTTAAACTTTGACGCCCGAGCCCGCGGACTACAACATTCCGCCGTGTGCGTCATTTTTTGGATGCGGCAACCTGCCTTGCGTTAATTATATGCAAGGCAGGCGTTCCCGTCCAAAAAATGGCTTAAATGGCTGTGTGTCGTATTTATGCTTTCTGGCAAAAATGACGCATGTCCGAGAGGCGGAGCCAGAAACTGACGCACAGCCCGATTTGCGTCAAAAATTAACGCCTGGGTCAGGGCAGGCGTTAAAATGGGGCAAACACACCTGTATATAATCAGAACACACAGAACAAACAGCAGAGCAGCAACAGGGAGCCATGGAGGTGATCCTAATCCAGCGTGCACGCAGACGCAGAGCCCAGCAGCAACAACAGCAGCTACAACAACACCAGCAGGGACTCCAAAGGCAGCGCAGAAGGCAAGAGAGGATATTCCACCCCAGAACCACCCTTCAGGGCCTCAGGGAACACGACATCATCCAGAGGTACCGGTTGAACTGGCAGGCCATTCAGCAGCTGCTGCGCAACATTGAACCGCAGTTGGCCCCCACTTTGGTGACACCCCGCACCATCCCAACAGAAACCAAGCTGCTTGCCGTACTTCATATGCTGGCAAGTGGTTCTTTCCAAACAACTGGTGCCCTGGTTGACGGAATATCACAACCATCATTCTCTGCCTTTTTGCCCAAAGTACTGGATGCCATCATTCGACTGACACCCGCCACATCTGCTTCCCTAACACACTGCAGAAGCAGCAGGAAACAAAACAGGGGTTCTACCTCATCAGTGGCTTCCCACAAGTCCTTGGTGCAATCGACTGCACACATGTACACCTTGTGCCACCTGCTGCAACTGAACACCTCTACCGCAACAGGAAGCACACACATTCCATCAACGTGCAGGCCATAGTCGATCACCAGGGATTGATCACCAACATCGTGGCTAAACATCCTGGGAGTGACCATGACTCATTCATCTTCCGTCACTGCACCATCAATGAACACTTCCAGGATGGACGGCATGGCAATGGACTACTTGTTGGTAAGTACAAAAACCTATTTATATATACACTGCACAGCAACCCTCTAGGACACACAACACATACACCACAACAGCAACATGTGGACAGGAACATACTGAGGTCGTGACATCGCTAGCCATGTTTCTTAGCTCACCATTGAACCTGTCACACATCGGAAATTACTGTACTGTAATGACCTTTACATTAATCCATTGCCTAAGTCTAAAGGTATGGGATGTCCAGGGTACATTGATATGAACGTGTTAACAACACTGTCAATTTTAACTGTGCATGGAACTACCATCTCACCCCCAGTGAAGACACACGGACACCTGTATCACAAGTCACAATGCTAGGGAGGGCACACTGTACTGCAAATCCCAAAACATACTGCTGACAAACGGTTAGCAGACAAACACTCGTTCAGCCAAGGAAACAACACAATGCAGATGGTACATCCTACAAGCATAGGATGCCACATTATTACACAAAAGAGTCACAGACAACACAAGACAACTACTGCCATGAAAGGTCTTTTCAATAGTGCCAGCTACATCAACATGATTCCAATCATTTTCTCTTGCAGCTGATCAGGGGTATGGCATCCAGCCATGGATTATGACACCATTTGGCAACCCAAGTACTGCTACAGAGCGTGCCTACAACGATGCCCAACGGGGGACACACAGCATTGTCGAGAGGACCTTCGGCATCCTCAAGTCAAGGTTCTGGTGCCTCGACATCACTGGTGGTAGCCTCTTATATTCCCCGGAGATGGTCTGTAGGATCATCCTAACATGTGCAATATTGCACAACATTTGCATCAAAAGAAACATTCCCCTCCTGGAACCAGAGCCACACATGCCTGAAGAGGAGGAAGAGGAGGATGCTGGCCTGCAACAGGAGGGGGAACTACAGAACACCGCCGCTGGTATACGCAGGCGGCAACAGATCGTCAATAATTTCTTTTGAATATGATCACCTTCACCACTTTAGTTAACTAATTGAAATAAACACCTATTCTAATCACCATATCATGGTCTGGCTATTCCTTTTTGCACACCTTCATCTCTACTTATCAGAATAAGAGTGTTGCCTCATGGAGCATTGCTGAGATACTGAGTAGGACACAGAACATCCCAGAGCTAATGTGATGCCTAACATACAATGGTCACATACACACACACTCTTAATGACATATGTCATGTACATTTCTCCTTTGAAGGCCAATAGCAGAGGACCACAACTATTTCACACATACATGTTGAAATGAAGGTCCAACGCAGCATATGGCACACAACTAAGACACCATCACTCAATAAGGGGAAAACAAGCCTCATACATGAGGCAGTCAATGTGCTTTGGCATCAGTAACAGGAATGCCTGACCAGACCCTTGACAGCAGTAAGTCCAACTGCATCCAATATTTGCAAGGAATATCTGTGACCAGAGTCCCATAGAAGCAGAACAGAGACAGCACAGGTGCCACACATATGAGCAGCATTGCACACATGACATTCCATGTACATGTCAGCCCATTTCCTAACTCCTGACACACCCATGCACTTGGTCACAACCCACCTGTCGGAAGAGGTCCCTGGAATACTAAGATGTGTACCCTGATATTCCCTCCTCTACACACTCAGACCAACATTAGCAAACCAGTGTGCTACACCCTTTCCTATGGTATGCCATTGTCATAGAACATCTGACTGCAAGGACGTCAGGTCAATTTATACACTGTCTTCTAGTTCAAAAGCCCTGTTAGCACATGTAGATTGCTTCCCGTGTGAAAATGTCTGTTGCCCCTTAGAATGCAAGTCTCATCTACAGGACTGGTGAGAAACAGATGCAGCCCACACCTGTGATCACCTCCATGCACACCACCCATTTCAACAAGCACTGCCCCTGCTGATGCCTGGAACAGCATAGGAGTTGCCATTATGTCAAATACACAGTTAAGCATTGATACTAATTAATCCGTGTAATACAGCCACTGGGTTCATTTGTCACCTTTAAAAACACAGGACATACACATTTTTACATGTCAACTGTCTAGTTTGTCCTCCAAACAGTCTTAGTCAGACCACTGATTATGTAACTTGTCAAGTAGCTGGATCCTGAATCACCTTGTATTCTGTCAGCCTGACAGGCAACTGTCTGTGCGTCACACTAAAGTATCCCTGTGTCTCCATATGTACCACACTTGCGTTAGCAAACCTCTTATTCATCAGGGGATATTGGGCATGGGCTTCTTCAATGCATACACAAATACATTGTATAGCATCATCTGCCTTTTAACTGTACCATTTGAGTTACATCCTCTTGGAAAAGCAAAATTCATGGCCCATCCCTAGTCTGGGTTGCATTTATGCATGAATGACAAAGTGTGACAGTGTCCCAGGGCCGTAGGCAGGGATAGGGTACAGGGCTTTCAGCACAACCAGCAACCTCTGATAATGTCCATGAATAATACACAAATGTCAGGACCCTGACAGTTCACACACAGAATCACAGTGCGCACAACATAGTGATGGGCCGTGTGTGGTGAATAGCTGCGAGAATAATCCGCACAAAGGCTATGATGTTCCCAGATGCAGTGGGAAGTGTAGAGGCCAACCTGTGTACAAATGTTGCAATGACACCTGCCGGTACATGACACCTGAGACATTATCTCACTCAGCACACCAAGGTTGCCTTGTTGACTGTCTCATTACACGTCTTTAGTGACAGGGTGGGACCATCCACATGTTGGTTCACATGTCCACATCCTCTTTACTCACATTGATCAACCAAGTATACTCAGTAGATACAGGAATAGCTGCCACTGACTCATGATGAGTCCTGGGCCGAACTGTGACAAATTACACCCCAAAAAATATACAGGATCCTCATTGGACCACACACATGAACAAGACACCTATGGGCAATTGATCACTGGAAATAAGTGGACATGTGCTGTCTTGTATGCTGGTCCACCACAGCCACTTGATAGTTGGGGCTCAATTCTATGGCCTCAACTGTGGTGTCATCATACATTTGAGATTCACCCTTGTCTGTCTGTGCAAACAACATGGTACCCACTTCCTCAATGCAAGTGTATGACTCACTGTGGGATTCACCAAGTAGTGCCTAGGAAGCTCTTACCAATACTGTAGGATGTAGAAAATGTGGACCATTGGCATGAACAAGCGTCTGCCATCCATCTGGTGCATGCTATGTCACATGTGGTGTCTACGTGACCCTAAAACTTGGAAGTCCACTTTACGGGTGTTGTTACATGTATGACTAACACATTCCCTCGCTCATTTCCAATATGACTTGCATCTAAGGATTGGACACATGGACGTCATATTCATACAAGCATATGTACAAATATGCTTCATGTGATACACACACACTTGGTCAACAAATACATTAGTTGCCAAAGCACACAATTTGAGCCAAAGGCATTTAGGTATTGTACATATGTGCGTCACATTGCTATCCTCTCCTTATGCCAAACATGCACAATTTGTGCAACACATATATGTAGGCCACACTTGTGACCAACTATTGCGTCGGCCAACCGTAAAAATACTGTGAAGGGAGTAGCCGATCATGGTCCACTGCAGTATGATGTCACACATGTGAACATACACCATCAACACCATACTGTCTTCAATCAGCCTATCTCTGATGTGTCCCAAATGTAACATAACCAAAAAACAAGTAAAAATGCCCAAAACCAGTTAATGCACTGTAATTTTGACGTCCCTAGCATTATGCGTCATTTTTTGTTTACCAAAACTGTATTTGCGTCATTTGTTGTCAAGCACAAGAGTGAAATTTAGCCCGCATCCAGATATTTGTACAGTCCATGTACAATTATGTGGATGCGGGTTAATTTTCAAATACAGTTTTGGTAAACAAAAAATGACGCATAATGCAAAAAAGGCGGGACTTTTCATACAGGAAGTGATGTAATAGGATATCCTGTTTACAGATCATGTACAGTGGGTGTACTTTCACTTTCACTTTGCAGTCTATGATCCTTCTAGACTGTGTGGCTGTGTAGAGAGTGTTGTCCTGAGATTGTGTGCTGTTTTTGTCCTGTGTGCTATCTGTATTGTCAATTTGTGAAATAAAAATTGTAGCTGTATACTGTACTACTGTGTTTTGTCTACATGTGTCCATTTATCTTGTGTTTTTGTTGTTTGTGGGAGTCTGTTGTGGGTAGTGTTAGTTTGGGGATAGTTGGGCTCTTTTAGTGTTTAGGTTTACTTTTTATCTGTCTTTGTACCCCTACTTTCCCCCTTTTCCCCTTTCTATTTCTTTTACCCCATTCCATATCATCACTTATAAGTAGTCTGGTAGGCCATGTCTTGGCAGGATGGGGGAAGAGGAGTTGGGGAGGTTCATCTGGCTTGTGACGCATTTCTTGCCGCTCATGATCCAGGCAGGGTGATACAGGGGTATCCAACAGAGGCGCGCAGAATCCGGTGGGGAAAGGTGCTGCATCACCTGCAGCGTGTGTATGCCAGCCAGAGGAGTGACCACCAGCTGAAGCACCGGTGGGCTGACCTCATCACCAGGGAGCAGGATCTCTTGGACCACCTGGGAATCATGATTGGTGGCACTGTTGGTGAGTACGAATCATGTTAATGTGCACGATTAAATGCTCTGTAGTGACATGAGGGGATTAGTACAATGTCTGCCAGCTAACTTGCTGACTGTGTGTAATGCTGGTGAAATATAAAGGGATCATTGATGCACTATGGCAAGGATCACAATTGCTAGCTGTCAGGTAGCACGTGCTCAGCAAACTTACAGGTTACTTTTCCATGAAGGAATTTGGTGCGGCCTTTTTGTCAGAAAAGCTAACAAAATAGGAACCAATCATGTCTATATAGGGTACTATTGGCAGAGAAGTACAGATGTACCAACATTTAGGCCAACTTTGTTGACGCAATTGCTAGACTGACTTTAGAATCACTACATGATGCAAAAAATGAGTGCTGGCTTCACGTCAATTGATAATAGCAAAGTGGCTCCGACATATGTCTCATGTGAGTCTGGTGAGTGTGGAAGGAAAGCGTTCACAGAAGTACTATGAATGTGTGGGATTATTGTGTTCCTTGATCTTTTTGGATACATGTCAGTTCTGGATTTGAAAAGGTGTAAGGTGCCCTCAGCTAACATCTTACAATGTTTGTTGGAGTTAGTTGTGCCACAATCCAAATATGGATGGCAGTCCAAGTGTATGCACATGGCTTCACATTTCCATGGTTGGTGCAAATCACCATAGCTGGGCCACATCAATTGAATAAACTGTAACAACAGGATGGATTACAAAAGTCCCTGCCCCTCCCTCTGTACATTGGACCTATGTGTAATAAATGTGTCATGGCCACAAGGCATGTTTGACTGGTAATGCAGTCCTCAAGTAACCAGGCTTTGGATGTCTCTCTTGGATGCACATGATGAGACGATTACACTCCATATTTTTTACTACTCACCAATTACTGGGCATATTTGCAACCACATGATAGTTATGGCCTATGTATGTGTGCAGATATGTGTGTAACTGTCACAGGAGACCTATGCTATGTACAAGTTGGCCGTGATATATCAGATGCAGTACCATCATGTCTGAATGGCTGCCGTTTCCTTATTCAGCCTACACATTGTATATGTTTATGAAATTGTTGCGCTGTGCACAGATTTTTAGCACATTTCTTCCTTCCATACCTTACAGGTGGACCGGCACCCTACACTGTGGGAGAGGTGGCGACATTTGAGGACCCCGACCACTCCAGTAAGTGTTGATATGTCTGTTATGTGTTGTGTTTGCTGGTTATGGACTCGTGTGAGTAGGACGCATAGCAAGGTGTGATGCATTGGGCAAGCTTTTCTCTTGTTTCATGAGTGGGAATTCAGTTTCTCACATGTTTTGAATTGGCCAATGCGTATCCAATAGTATCATGTAGGGACTGTAGGCCATTCCTGTAGGCCCTACTGTGAGTACAGGGGTTAGTCATGTGGATGACATTTGTATCACCAAGAGTCGCACTGGAAGTCAGCCCCGATTTAGTCAGCCTGTCAGACCCACATTTTCTAAGATTGGTACAGCAAATTGCTTTCCAATAGACATCTGCTTCACTAGTTACCTACGTAATTTTGAGACAGTAGGTAGAACCTCCTAGCAGCATGTACTTCCACATGTAGTGCTACAAGTATGTGGAACTTGAGTGCAATGGCCTAGGTGTGCATGCAATTCATGATCATGGGTGTTCTAGCAACTCTGTGTCTGATGTAAGTCAGGCCTCACTGGAAGTATATGTTGTGTACCAAGTTCTGCATTTCCTGACATGTCTGACCCTATGAGTGCTCTAGGGTTTGCTGACTCCTAATTGTAGAGAGACCTTACCTGTGGTGTGTCTGTAGAGACAAAAATGTGTGGAGTTTTCTATACAGTCCTCGGTGTACATGTTGTTGGCAAAGTATAGTTGTTTATCCACCCCCCCCTCAAACACGGGCATGGGTTTGTGAATGGGGTACCTAGTACTGATGCTACTAGTATGTTACACATACATGTGAATAAGTGACGGTTTGGTTGCAACCTAGCATACACACTCAGGTTTGGCACTTGGTACTATACTGGCAAGTCCAGTTACAACTTGCAGACCATGTGGCTTTAGTTTTGCTTTCCGTACACTGACATTTGTAGCCCAGGTCTTGGCGAAGGATATGCAGCATGATTCTTAGCTGATAACTGGCAGAACTCAGATTGCAAGTCAAAGCCAATTGTTACCTATCTTGTAGGTTATGGATGTGCTATGTGTGATGTGACCTTTGTAGTCTGGCCTGCCATGTACTTCCTCAGGGACATTCATTGATCTGTATTGTGATTTGAGCTGTTACAAGTACAGTAGATGTAATGTCTGATAAACTTGCTGTGCCATTTCACACAATGCAGTTGCTAATGTAGAATATCTACATTTGTCTTCACAGCTGTTAACATGACTCCAGACCAGGTCCGTGAATTTCAGCGCCGGACCATGCGATATCAGCACATCCTGCTGGTGGAGTCGGGGTTCCGGAGGAGGGCCTACTTTGCCCACCACAGCCACCAACACAACCACCAATCCGAGCCAGGTGGCCCCACCCACAGCTGCCACTGTTGGTCCGACATCTGCTGGACTTCCAGGCCCCAGCATTGCCACCAGTGCAGGACAGCCCACTAGGCCTGGCACCACACCCACACAGACCTCCTCCACCGGTACCCAGACTGCCACTGCACATCTGTTGACCCTGCAGCCTTCAACCAAATGGATCGTAAGATGGACAAAGTGCTGCGCAAGTTGAGCCACCTGAGCCGGGATGTGCAGCACATTAACCGGCGTGTTAAGTCCATTAAGAGGACCCTCCGGAGGGCCAACCTCTAGACTTTTAGCTATGGACATGATTCCCTCCCCTCCCTCCTCTTTCCTTGTTCTTATAGTTAGTGGGCTTAGGGGGCTTAGTGTTAGGTTAGTATAGGCTCTTAGTTTAGTTAATGTTAGTGGGTGGGGGTCCTGCTTGTTTCTATTTTTACTTATTACATGTGTGGGTGGGTGGTTGGGTATGTTGGGGTTCTTGTGTGTTTAAAAAAAAAAAAAAAAATTACAAAAAAAAACCAAAGAAAAATATATTTGTATAGGATAGTATAGTATGTGTTTAGGTTAGTATGTGTTGTCCTCCATGTGTCCCGTCTCATAAGGGGGGTTGGGGGTAGATGTTTAGAACGTTTCGTTACATGTGATAAGTAAGTGTAGCTTAGGTTAGTTAGGGACAGTTGTTGGTAATGAGTAGTCAGGGTAGATTAGGGTAGGTAAGATTTTTCCCTCAGTTTCCTCATCTGTGATTAGCATTTAAAAAATATTTGGTTAACCCTTAATTGTATGTGTTGAATGGTACTTGATCGTGGGTTTGGATTCAGTGTGTAGCAATTTTTTACTATAACATCTGTGTCCTATGCTACAAACAAATACCAACTGAGCTGTACGATTGGCAGCTAGCCCAGAGCTACCTTGCAAAGTGTCGACCCTTCGTTGCAACCACCAATCACAGTTAATTTGGATGACAATTTGTTTCTGTTGATAAGTGTGTTTTCAAAGTCACAAACAGTGCTTCCAGACTTGGTATTGGGGAAACAGTTTTAGGTCTGACTGCAGTGTGATGATCATGCACACCCTTATAAGATGATTTCTCATTGGCAATCTTGTATTCTTTTCTTCATGATCCTCATACATCATTTGTGACACAGTTCGGCATGATTACCTATTTGTGTGTTAACTCAGACACCTTCATTTATGCAGTTTTTTTAGTGTTTACTTAGATTAGTGTGGCATGTTTATTGTGTTATTTTTGTATGTTTACAACATTTTGAGGCCACTATTTGATGACTTAGGTATCCCCTGAGGAAGCATTCTTCTGTCCAACACAGCATGGTAGCGTATGGTTTCTCACTTCATCAGATTTGTCCCTCAGGATGGGCAGAGTATGATGCAATCATGGGCACTGTGCAGAATTCTCTGACTACATATTATCAGGACGGTTGTATTGACAAGCTACGTAATTTGACAGTAGGCACATTTCAGTTATCTACTTCACAGTTGATATGTCACATTACCCAGAGACAGATTTGTTGTGTAAGTGCTATTTATTGAAACGTGCTGTAGTGCTATCTGTACATTGTCCATGATTGTGAGTCCATTATAGTGACATCTTACATTGTGATCCAACACAAGGGGTTACGGAAATGCTTTTGACATGCTGGGGTTGATATTTCAGACAGTGCAGAGGGACAGGATTTGGCAATGAGTAGGAGAGAGACAATCACTGGGCTGGGTGTCAAGATATACAGTGGTTTGCAGAACAGTGCTCGAGTAAAGTTGTTGCAAGACTGGCAAGTTACAATGCGCAGGACCTTGGTAAATGTGGGCCATGTGGCAGGGACTAGTGCTTCCGGGTCATTTTCCTTGTGAATGTGATCTGTTCCATGTCTTCTTCTTCTGATGTGTGTGTTGCCTGCTCTGTCCTTGTTGTTGGTTGTGAAGGGGCAACACACACCTCAGTGTTAGAAGACGTGGAGTCAGACATCCCGGTCGCTGCTCCCTCTGAAGGTCTTAAGGGCAGTACTGCAGCAAGGAGGGTCTGCTAGTTCTTGAGAATAGCAGCCACATCACGATGGTAGGCAGCCAGGTCGGCCCTGAGGGAGTCATGATTGCATTCATGCATGCAGTGGAAGGTTTGGGGTGCGAGGTGTTGTGGCAACTCCCTTACTGCAGTGGTGAATTCCTTGACAGTTTCTTGTAGTCCTTGCAGTATGGATGTTAGGGCTTGCATAGCTGCTGCCTGATCTGCATATGACATCCTGCATGAACTCATCACCTCAAGGCTGGCTGCCATAGTTTGCATCCCCACCCGCACCTCCTTGGCCAGCTCCCGCTGTACTCCAACTACAGTTCTCTCAAAGCTGGTGCCAGTGTCGTCTGAGTCCTCAGCTGTATTGGAGCTGGCAGGTCTTACAATTGGGGTGGTGGGTGGATCCTCTGCGATGGCTGCTTGTTCTGTGCTCCTCCTTGTGACTGAAGGTGGGGTCTGGAGGGTGTCAAGGACTTTTTGGATAGTCTCCTGGGGAATGTTTATCGGCTCGTCATCCATGTCATCAGGGAAATCTGGGACAGGCATATCAGCAGGTGATCCACCTTCCTCTGTAATGAAACAGGGTACAAATAGTGTGTCTGTGTTGTGGCAATTTTGATGTCACGTGCCTGCCTTTTGATGAATTCACTTTGTGATCTTGTTTTGTGTTAATTTCTCCAGTCCTTCAGATTGGCATTCTTCCAGGCCTATGGCCCACCTGTGTGTTACATGTATGTTATTGAGTTATCAGACTTGTCAGCCTCATTGCCTCTAGGTGTTGGTTTATGCCAAATAGAGAATTGCCACCTTCTTTTCCTACTCAAGCATCCGTCTACATCCATTCTCATGGTGAGACCTTTCACTGGCTGTGGGTGTACTGATGGCCCTGGCAGCACACTTAACAATCTGGACCTGCCCCAATCTCTGATCTTTCACATCCACTTAAATGTAATTGAAATGTGGCATATCCTATGCATGGCAATGTTATGATCCGATATGGATGTTGACATTGGTAATGTGTCCTGCTGATGTTGGGGAATGTGTGTTACATTGGATTGCCCTGATAATCGTATCAGTGTCCTATATCCTCCTCTGACTGTGCAGGTGTATTTCAGTGACCAGTTACATGTGTGTCCCCCCCAATGCTGTTGTCTGAGCAGTATGACATTTGGGATGTTGCATTGTTACCCAGGCACAGGATGGACCCTGACATATGCAGCATGGGTGTGTCCTTAGTGCTGTGTAGCTCCTATTGTTGTTTACATTGGCTGATGTTTGCAACAACTATGGGCATTGACATTTGAGAGTACTGGGGCCTTTGTCTTGTTTCTGGGGATTGTTGCAGTTGTCATCCTCACCCCCTAATTTAGGTGTGTATGATCCATGGGGAGGTTACTACCATTGGCTACTTGAGCTGCACACAGAGCAGAGGTGGTAGTGGCAACTGTTGTCGCAGTTACATTCCAGTTGTCGGTATGGCTAGAGGTTGTTAAGAGGGCCCTAGTTAATGTAGGGGGCATGGTGGCTGACGTGTGCCGGGATGTCAGTTTGACGTTGTGGCCTTCTCTCCTGGCGTGGCTTTCCCTTTGCTCCATCGTTGGCATGACAGCATGCCCCCATGGGACTGTTGTTGGTGTTGTGTAATGGTGTGCCCCAGGTCTTCTCAGAACGGGCCATGCCCCCATGCCGTGCCCCTTTACCCATGCCACTCCATGTATTAGATGACTTCCATGCATTTAGTGGTCACATTAGTGCATTTTAATTCCCCATGCGACTTACCCTGCATGTGCGTTGTCTCCTGGTAGTCTGCGCTGTCCTGTCCTTGAATCCCTGTGACGATCTCCTCAGGGATGACGGCTGCGACCATCTCCTCCATGTGGTACAGGGCCTCCTGGTGTGCTGGACTCCCCCCTCCAGTCTGCAGTGCTGCCTTCCTGTTCCTGGCCATCTTTTCCTTGGTCCTGCACTTGCAGTCATGCCAGCGTTTCTTGCACTCGATGACTGTCCTGCGTACTTCAGCCACACTGTTAATCTTGTCAACAATTTGTTGCCATATAGCCTCTCTCCTACTGATTGGCAACTTTGAGGTGACAAACAGTTGGTGCTGGTGTTCCGTCACCTCTTTAACCAGAATTTCCTGCTTCTCTGCACTAAAGCAACACTTTCTTTTCTTCTTAAAAGTGTCCTGGTTCTTGTGTGGGTCATCCTGGCTGGTTCCTGGTCTGCTGTCATCTTCCTGGGGTCTGTAGTGGCATCTGGAATCCATTTTGGCTCTCCTCTGGCGAAATGGCAGTGTTCGCAGGTTTTTTTTACGCTATTGCGTTAAAAAAAACTGCGCATATCCGGTTTGCGGGGTCGTAAATCGACCCACAGTCATTTCCGCTGCATTAACGTCGTTTTGCTTTACGACTTGATGCTGCGGTGTGCGTCAAAAATAATGACTCCCACCTGTGGTTTGCGCCGCCGTGCGTCAAAGTATAAATATGACGCCCGTACGGCGCACAATATGCGGCAGCGGTAATATTTTTGACGCAAAACTGCGCCGGCGCAGTTTTGCGTCAAAAAGTATAAATACGGGCCTGAGTTCTCTGAGTTATGAAGTCACAACTACTTACCCTAACAACAGTTTTTGTATTTTTATTCTTTTCTACACTGCTCACTGAGCCACACATACGACAGATTTTGGGGTAAGAATTAAGGAAGACCCAGGGATAAAAAAACGAAGTGCTGACAAGTGCCCCTATCTTTTCAGGCATAATGATAGGGCAGAAACATGTCGACTATCATTCTAGGACATTCAAGAGTCCTAGGAGCCCTGACTTGTTTAACCTTATGATAGGTGGGTCTAATAAATAGGTATAGCTGACAAATAAAACACTGTGAACCGTATTACCGGCACGTTTTCACCTTCAACTAAAATAAGGTGCTCAGCAGCAGATTTAGAAGGAGCGAGATGATGCACATAGAAATTTGCAAAAAAGAACTTATGGGACCACTAGCAACAGCTTTTGCTGATGAGGAATGACCAAGATGATTAAACATGCTACCCACTGTGGTTTAGAAACCGTTTTTATACTAACGACCAGGAGCAAAAACAGAAAATCGAAAGCACGCATTATAAATTTGTGAGGCTAGCACATTCCCATCCTCCAAATAGGACAACAGTATCTATTGCAGTGTGTTGGATGGGTAAGAAAAGCTGTAGTGTCGACCTTGAATGCCCTCTCTATTCCTAATATTAACTCCATTATTAACGGAATTCATCCAAACCTATATTTAGTTATAGCCTAATGTTCTTGAAATATTTGTTCAATGATTCATGTTAAAAAGCAATTTTATTCGAACTATTCTGACTGAATATTTTGAATGTTTGATGCCATCTTACCCAAGTAAACTTTTGTCAGTGCATGTTAAATATTAGTAATAGACGAGGAATGTTCCCAGGCTGGTAAGCAGGCAAATATCCCTGCTTTCAGTGCCTGACTGCATATGAAACTGATATCATGACATTTATTTTGGCTGGTAGATCACGCTACTCTAGTGCATATGCTGAGGCCTAGGCTTATCCCTAGAGAGTCAGGGAATGGAATCTGATCTGTGGCCTTCAGAAACATCACATATACCCGTGTAGTAGGCAATTGACTCCTGCTTTGGGTGTATCACATAAAGCAGTGGTGACAGCGTACAATATTTTGTGATTCTGTGCTCTGATCTGACCTTTTTCTCTGTGTCAAGAAAAAGCATGGTTATGTGAAACCCAAACTCTTGCACTGACATCCTGTATTTATGTATAGTGTGTGTATAAACAGTAAGCGTGAGGCACATATACTGTGGTAGGATTCTTCGTATGGTGCAAATCTGGGTATGGAAGCCAGAGGGATCCATTTTGGATGCCCCTGGTTTAGCGTGACACAAGATGGAGGATGTGGGCATGTTCCCTCTGAAATGGAAGTGTAAGCGTACAATCCCGTGGTTAGAAAGTGGATACCAAAACAATGAAGGGAGGAGAGTAAAGACAAGACTATCTTTAGAAGTTCAATGAAGGACTTGTTAGAAAAGGAATGCTGAATAGTTCTTTCTTGGCACAGCCATTTTGTAGATAGTTGGGATGAGTAGTGGAACTGCAGTTTCTATGGTTAAATGTGAGGAAGTTCTGGGCAGGGACAGCCGCTTTTGTCTGCCTTTGATTACTGCTTCAGGAAGGCTGATGACATCTAGATACATAGAGCTTACACTCAATTCTGCCCAAATTATTGAAACTTTATCAGGATACGTTTGTAACCATCCCTTTGCATAAAAGCTGTGTTTGGAGAGCAGCCTACAAATAATATTTGAAAAAGAACCAACCTAAAACGGTTCTGAAGACTTAGACCCTGTCTTAGGCCTTGTTCCAGTTCCAAGCTCTTCATGACAAAGGAAGAGAATGCACCCCAGAGTACTCGACTGTGAGATGAGGACTGGGGTCTGCCTGACATCACCTGAGGTCTACAACTTGCTGTAGAAGCCAAGGGTCTGCCTAGAGCATAGAAGCTGCCTGTCTGAGGAGAAACGAAAGAAAAGTGCCTTGCCCTGTAGAAGGAAAGACTGCCCAGGAGGAGAAGCCCAGCATGGGATGTGTAACACCAAGAGTCAGCTAACTTATATCCGGGAGTGAACCGGTTGTAACCCAGAGTCTGCAGGGCCCCCCTGTTGCCCATTGCAGTCCTAGATGTGAGCTGAATAAAGAAACACTTACCAACTTCTCAGTGTGCTGAATGGTGTTTCCACCATCAACCCTAAGGCTTACTACTGCTGCTGCTGCTACCCAAGGTTCCCACCTGAAAGGAGCTGCCACATTGGCCTAGAGGCCGGAGATGAGCACCTACTTGTATCGCTGAGTGTGACCGAAACTGCCAAAGATGAGCGCCCACCTACATCAACCTCAATGATAGCAACTGCCAAAGATTTAGTTTGTCTGTGTCTGCCCGAAGGCTGTGACAACTAACAAGCCATGCATCCAGATTTTCAGTGCCTTCGATCCTGATGAGTGTGGGATTTCTTTCCATGTTCTCCGGTCCTGGCACTGAAGGTTGAGGCTGTGAGGACGCTGACTACATCGGCCTAGGCAATAGGCTGACAAGCGTAATTGAGCAGGTAAAGCAGTACTGTGTCTGCACAAACTGAAATACTGTGCCTGACATGAGCAGAGGGAAACCGTTGCTTCTAATGCTAACCTTTGCCATTGCAATCTTGTTTGGCTACAAGACTATTGAACTAACCTACAGGCCAATGTTTGTGGTAATCGAAAATGACCTGCACATATGCCTTGTCAATGCTTGTACACATACCTTTGTCTAAGTTGCACAAGAGAGTTGGGGGAAAGAAGCAGGCATCATAAGGCTAATTGTAGTTCATTAGATCCTGTAGGCCATATACAACCCTATAACTGAACCACCTGTGGGATACGTAGTATTTCGTTTTGCTATATGCTAAAAGCACTTACTTGAGCTGGTCAATACATTACCATGTCTCTTGTTTGACTGTTGCTTTATGAACTCTTGCCTACCACACTGTTTCCCTAAAAAGTCTTGTACTGCTTGCCCTTGCTCCTCTGATAGCCAAATGCTGAAAGAATTGCAGTTGGCCAATTGTAGCTGAATTTTTAGAGTCATAGTTGATGGGCCCCTGGACAACATTTGCAAACAACCTCATCCACACGGTTGGAGCCTAGTATCCAATACACCCTGTGACCTCTTCCCCCCCCTCCCCCCACATTTCTCACCCCCACGGGGTCTGATAATTAATTGAGTGTAGTCTGTGGTAAATTGCATTGTAACCATCAAGTGTTTATATATAAAATGTTGTTGCATAGTTGCATAGTTTCAATGTAAAAGACCGAAAGGAATGTGTATCATTACACGTAGTGCTGATAGCTTTTAACTAAGGAGAAATGTAATTGTAGTAGACAACTTTGACGTTTAGTATTTTGTCAACAAAGGATTGATGGTCCCTTCATTTGTGTTCTTGAATTATCTGTTGCTTGTACCCTTTCCTATGTGATATGCAAACAGTGCAAAATGTTCTGATCGGACACAAGCATGTAGAGCTAGTTTTTCCTAAGTGTGCAACATTATTGTTCACAAAAGTAATTGTTCCATGGATTTTATTCAACAATAGTGTGTTGATTGTTCTAATAAGCCATATATATACGAAAATATGTCTAGAGGTAGATATTGGCTATGTACACTTGACATAGTTGACCGTATTATTGATTTAAGGAACAATGAACATATTTGCTAAAAAGTGAATAGGCATTGCTGGGATGAAAAATGCCTCTTATATAGTATATATTTTCGACCAGAATATTTTGGGCCAGCACACACAAAATCCTGTGTTCACTCTGAGAGTAAGTCCTGAAATTAACCATGAGACCTAAAACCTGACTCAGAGTTTAAATGGGACGTGGCAACATGATACTCCTTTGGTAACATGAGACTATCTCCTGTGCCCTTTGGACATGCATGGGGAGCAGTGGCGACAGAATACAATTTTGAATCCTGAATGTGGGGAAAAGGCAGTTTTTGAAGTTTCTAGAACTGTTCACAATGCCTTCTAGCCTACCCTTCTTGCAACTCCATTCCTGTGTCATTTCGAGACCGTGTACTAACATCAATGTATAGGCTGAGTGCGTGTTGTTTGGATGGTGGTTTCTGGGATGTCTCCATGCTGGTTATGAGTGTGTGCATATTATGCCAGTGGCTTTGACATTGCAAAAGTTAGAGGTGTGGATACAGCCTCACCTGATAGTGGAAGTGTATCGCCTGCATTCCTGAGCTGGAGATTGTATTTCCAGGCTTTGACATTTGGAGATGAAGACAGGGCTGCCCTTAGAAATTCAAAATAACGAATTTAGTGAGAGTTTCTTTAATAGTCCGACCTCAACACTGCCTTTTGGATGACGGTGGGGGAATGGGGTGGGTCAGGAGATTCAGTTGTTTGAGGGAGAGAAGCTTCTAGGCAGGATATGGGCCTTTTGGCTTCCTTTGAATGGCCCATACAGTAAGGCTGATCACAGCTAGGTTCATAGCTTCACACTTTTGTGCTTGTGTTATGGGTATTCCTGCTGGGTGCCTGTATTATCATTACCTGATGTGTGAACAATCATCTGAGACAAACAATTGCCTGTGGTCAGAGAAGTTATAAAAATTAGCTACAGCAAGCCAGTTCCTGAATTGTAGATAGCGGATCAACATCTCTAAAAAAATGAAACACAGACTTTACCATTTGGTTCTAGTTCCAAGCTTCATCACAGCCCAAGGACGATGGATGTCTCTCCAGTATTTGTAGAGCTGCTGTGTTCCATGGCTGAGTTAATCTCCCAGAGACAAGGGGACATGGACAGAATCTGCATGTCTTGCTTGAGAAGCTGTCTGCCTGAGAGCTAGGAGCCTGTCTACAAGCTGCAAAGAGAAAGGAAGAGTACATTGTTCAGCAAATGCTGTGTACCCGAGAAGACCAGCAGTTGAATCCAGGAGAGAAGCAATCCAAAAGAACCAGTTTGCCTAAAGGAGGGTGCCCAGAGCTGACCTGCATGAACTCAAGAAGCACCTGTAGGAGGCTGGACTGGCTTGTAGTGAGTACCAAGGGGTACTTGCACCTTGCACCAGGCCCAGTTATCCCTTATTAGTGTATAGGGTGTCTAGCAGCTTAGGCTGATAGATAATGGTAGCTTAGCAGAGCAGCTTAGGCTGAACTAGGAGACGTGTGAAGCTACTACAGTACCACTTAGTGTCATATGCACAATATCATAAGAAAACACAATACACAGTTATACTAAAAATAAAGGTACTTTATTTTTATGACAATATGCCAAAGTATCTTAGAGTGTACCCTCAGTGAGAGGATAGGAAATATACACAAGATATATATACACAATAGCAAAAATATGCAGTATAGTCTTAGAAAACAGTGCAAACAATGTATAGTTACAATAGGATGCAATGGGGAAACATAGGGATAGGGGCAACACAAACCATATACTCCAAAAGTGGAATGCGAACCACGAATGGACCCCAAACCTATGTGACCTTGTAGAGGGTCGCTGGGACTATTAGAAAATAGTGAGAGTTAGAAAAATAACACTCCCCAAGACCCTGAAAAGTGAGTGCAAAGTGCACTAAAGTTCCCCTAAGGACAAAATAGTCGTGTTAGAGGGAAAATGCAAAGAAAACACAAATCAGCAATGCAACAACGATGGATTCCTGACTGAGGGTACCTGTGGAACAAGGGGACCAAGTCCAAAAGTCACAAGCAACTCGGAGATGGGCAGATGCCCAAGAAATGCCAGCGGTTGGTGGAAAGAAGCTCTTACTAGGCTGAAGAACTGTGAATACTGCAGGAACGACAAGGGCTAGAGACTTCCCCTTTGGAGGATGGATCCCCCACGCCTTGGAGAGTTGTGCAGAAGTGTTTTTCCGCCGGATGGACGCCAACAAGCCTTGCTACACGCAAATTGTGCGTTTGGCGTTTTTGAACGCTGCTGGGGCCCAGGAGGGACCAGGAGGTCGCAAATTGGACCTGCAGAGAGAGGGGACGTCGAGCAAGACAAAGAGCCCTCACTGAAGCAGGTAGCACCCGGAGAAGTGCCAGAAACAGGCACTACGAGGATGCGTGAAACGGTGCTTGCCGAAGTTGCACAAAGGAGTCCCACGTCGCCGGAGACCAACTTAGAAAGTCGTGCAATGCAGGTTAGAGTGCCGTGGACCCAGGCTTGGCTGTGCACGAAGGATTTCCGCCGGAAGTGCACAGGGGCTGGAGTAGCTTGCAAAGTCGCGGTTCCCAGCAATGCAGCCCAGCGAGGTGAGGCAAAGACTTACCCCCACCAAACTTGGGCTGAAGAGTCACTGGACTGTGGGGGTCACTTGGACGGTGTCGCTGGATTCGAGGGACCTCGCTCGTCGTGCTGAGAGGAGACCCAAGGGACCGGTAATGCAGCTTTTTGGTGCCTGCGGTTGCAGGGGGAAGATTCCGTCGACCCACGGGAGATTTCTTCTGAGCTTCTGGTGCAGAGAGGAGGCAGACTACCCCCACAGCATGCACAAGCAGGAAAACAGTCGAGAAGGCGGCAGGATCAGCGTTACAGAGTTGCAGTAGTCGTCTTTGCTACTATGTTGCAGGTTTGCAGGCTTCCAGCGCGGTCAGCAGTCGATTCCTTATCAGAAGGTGAAGAGAGAGATGCAGAGGAACTCGGCTGAGCTCATGCATTCGTTATCTAAAGTTTCCCCAGAGACAGAGACCCTAAATAGCCAGAAAAGAGGGTTTGGCTACCTAGGAGAGAGGAAAGGCTACTAACACCTGAAGGAGCCTATCACAAGGAGTCTCTGACGTCACCTGGTGGCACTGGCCACTCAGAGCAGTCCAGTGTGCCAGCAGCACCTCTGTTTCCAAGATGGCAGAGGTCTGGAGCACACTGGAGGAGCTCTGGACACCTCCCAGGGGAGGTGCAGGTCAGGGGAGTGGTCACTCCCCTTTCCTTTGTCCAGTTTCGCGCCAGAGCAGGGGCTAAGGGGTCCCTGAACCGGTGTAGACTGGCTTATGCAGAATTGGGCACATCTGTGCCCAACAAAGCATTTCCAGAGGCTGGGGGAGGCTACTCCTCCCCTGCCTTCACACCATTTTCCAAAGGGAGAGGGTGTCACACCCTCTCTCAGAGGAAGTTCTTTGTTCTGCCATCCTGGGCCAGGCCTGGCTGGACCCCAGGAGGGCAGCTGCCTGTCTGAGGGGTTGGGAGCAGCAGCAGCTGCAGAGAAACCCCAGGAAGGGCAGTCTGGCAGTACCAGGGTCTGTGCTACAGACCACTGGGATCATGGAATTGTACCAACAATGCCAGGATGGCATAGAGGGGGCAATTCCATGATCATAGACATGTTACATGGCCATATTCGGAGTTACCATGGTGAAGCTACATATAGGTAGTGACCTATATGTAGTGCACGCGTGTAATGGTGTCCCCGCACTCACAAAGTTCAGTGAATTGGCTCTGAACAATGTGGGGGCACCTTGGCTAGTGCCAGGGTGCCCTCACACTAAGTAACTTTGCACCTAACCTTTACCAGGTAAAGGTTAGACATATAGGTGACTTATAAGTTACTTAAGTGCAGTGTAAAATGGCTGTGAAATAACGTGGACGTTATTTCACTCAGGCTGCAGTGGCAGGCCTGTGTAAGAATTGTCAGAGCTCCCTATGGGTGGCAAAAGAAATGCTGCAGCCCATAGGGATCTCCTGGAACCCCAATACCCTGGGTACCTCAGTACCATATACTAGGGAATTATAAGGGTGTTCCAGTAAGCCAATGTAAATTGGTAAAATTGGTCACTAGCCTGTTAGTGACAATTTGAAAGTAATGAGAGAGCATAACCACTGAGGTTCTGGTTAGCAGAGCCTCAGTGAGACAGTTAGGCACCACACAGGGAACATATACATGCACACCTATGAGCACTGGGGCCCTGTGTGACAGGGTCCCAGTGACACATACATATAGGCCACAAACCTATGAGCACTGGGGTCCTGACCAGCAGGATCCCAGTGACACATAACAACCATACTGAAAACATAGTGTTTTCACTATGAGCACTGAGGCCTGGCTATCAGGATCCCAGTGAGACAGTGAAAACAGTGACAAACACCCTGACATACACTCACAAACAGGCCAAAAGTGGGGGTAACAAGGCTAGAAAGAGGCTACCTTCTCACAGCACCTGACATCCCTGTTCAATGTAACACCCCGTTCGTAAACCAAGGTTCAACTGAACACCTGTTCTTGGACCTCCACAGTGAAAGACAGGGGACTTGTGCTGACTCTGCATTGGTCTTAACCAAATGCTACAACTCATGCACGGACTGGAGAGAACAGTTCAATCACCACAAGTTCTGGAGCCTTGTGATCTTTTCAGAGCTGCTGCATCCATCCCTGGGTAACATGGAAAGACATACGTGTGTAGCTGATTCAAGCCCCAGTGATGGTGAGTACAACTGCATACCTGCACTGGATGATCACAGTGTCAACCAATGATCAGGTAAAGTAAATGTCTAAAAAAATGTAACTGGGTAAATAGAACTGTGTGGTAGGATTTTGAGCAATGATCCCAAACACCACATTTGAGGACCATGCCACCTTGCCGAATAGGTTCCAACAAGCATCTAAACTGCTACTTGTTCCTTCACTTTATCAGTTTAGTGCAATGTTTGTGCATTCAGTCCTTCGTTTCGAACTTAAGGGCTGTAGTGCAAAACATTCTGCTAGGACTTGGTCAATTTTCTTATCCTCTTTACCACACATAATATAATTCAGATCACTAAATTACATTTTTGTCCAATTTCTAGCAGCCAAGAGTGTTTAATGCAGCCTACCCTAAAACATGTAAAAGTTGCTTGACCCACCAGATCCATTTACTGGTGCAGTAATGTCAGTATGGCAAAATTCTTGTACTCATACCAGTCCAAGCTACATATCCATAAGAAATTGTTCATACTAGATGGTGTCAATGTGTCAATTTTTCTTTTCTGCTTGAACATTTGTACACTTAGGTTTTTGGCCAATAATAGTTTATTGTGCTGTAACCTTTCCCGCCAAACATTACAGAGGCTCTATGAGAAACCTTAGTTCAGCTGGATTGTAGCAAAATGACCTTGTTTAAAGCTACATATAATGAGTTTTCCGAGGAACCTGCCAGCCTGAAGGTCACTGCACTCCAGCTGCAGGACCTCATGATGGTTTGAATTCCTGACTTGTGACAAAAGCAGGTTTTGTATAAATGGCAGCCATATCATGGCACCATGCATAATGATAGCCAGGATTGTACCACTAAAAGCTTTAATGTTTGGACAGAATCATATCAGTGTACTTGCAATAAAGTAATAAGGCCCAGATTTAAGAGGGCCTAGTGCCTCCTTGTGGCACATTACCATCGATTTTTTTATGCTAATGCAGTTGTATGAGGCCAAAATCGCCATGCCAGCTTTACAACGTGGCGCAATGCACTCATTGCACCACTTTGCACCACTTTGCAATCCCTTGCACCACATTGTGCCTGCGCAAGACATAATGTGTGCATGGCGCAGTTTTGCCGTTGGGGGGCCAAAAATTAGTGCAAAGAAATCTGAAAGATTTGTTTGCACCATTTTTTGCAGCATCATAACACCTGCACAGAGCAGGCGTTAAAAGGAAGCACACCATTATTTATAATGAGCCTCAATATGCTTTGCAGGATTATCGTCAACATTTTCTTACGCTAATCCTGCAAAGCGCCAAATTTGCGTAAACAATGTTGACACTAGTTCCCTAACTACCGTCGTGGTGCACAGTATATTAAATACGGTGCACACATCTTGGCATTACTGGGGCGCTAAGGGACCCATGGAAAGTGGCACTGTAGTGGATGCACTTTTCTTAAATCAGGCCCAAAATCTTTCTGTTGTAGTGCCTTTCCATCTGCTATGTTAGTTTAGCATCCAATATTATCCTTAGATATTCATACCTCTTACCATCTCATTTATCTTCCTCGCCCCATTCCTGATAAAATGAGGTCTCCCTGAGACTGCTTAGCAATTGAAAAGGTACTTAAAAGAAATATTCTGTTTAAAAAACCTCTTTCTTTCCTTTCCATTACTTACCTTTCTCCATTCCTCTGCCTTTAACTCTCAGTCCTTCGAGCCAAAAGACATGTATGATTATGCCACCTTCGATAAAGTTTACAGGATAGAGGAAAGATATTTCTATTTAGTTATTGTTGTAAAACGTACTTAATATTTTCTGCGTGTTATGCTTATTTCAAGACCCGTTGCTCCCTCTCATAAGTGTGCTTCACAGATCACTCAATCCTTCTACAGTGGGAGAGAATTTTGAAATATCAATTAAGTGAGTTCTGTTACTCAATCTTCCCTGATTGCACAGGACATGGGTCTGAGGTGTAAGTGCTCACCAAAACGCTTGTTTCTGTTTCAGCGGGCAGAGTTTTGAGGAGCAAGTAAGATTTGTAAACACTTCCTTCCTGAGCGGGATGATGTTTACAACTTAGTGTACACTGCACTCCATAAGCATTTATTCCTGCTTGAGCTGTACGGAGTAAACAAGGGCTGTACATGCTGCGCTCCGGTGTACACTCAACCCCGCTTCGCTGGATACTATGTTTACGGGATCAGAGTAAGCGAGTAACATAAGTTTTTTTTTCTTACCTTTTGTTCCCTTGCTGGTCCTTTTCTTTTAAAGTGGAACAGCTTTATGTGACCTGCCTTCAACTTCATGAATTCCTTAACCATACCAGAGAACTATTAGGATTTATTAATCAAGAAGCTGATGATTTCTAAACTCGATGTGAAATTACTTCAATTGAGGATTTACCAGTGCATGAAATAGTAAGGTGCATGACTCCTAAAAAATTTAACCATATGGATGTCCGACCTTCATTGTTTTCTGAATGGTTGTTAAAAGTGGTCAGAATTTGGTGAAGAACTTCCTCACGTGCCAAAAGTAAATTTCATCTTGGCTAGAATGGCTTCTACATTTATTTTAGCATCTGAAGAAACCTCGTTACCTGGGTACAGAGCCTATTAAAATTAAAGCATTCCTATACTAAATCAAAGTTTTCCTTACCATCTCAAACATATGCTGCTTGTGCAGCTCAAGCTATGTTAAAAGAGTTTCAACAACAACAACAAACAAACTGAAGAGAAGACGAGACCGGGTGAGTGAACATCAGGACCCTTATTTATCTCCATACATGTCCCTTCCTCCATCTCCTCCGTATGCCCCAACGCGCCTCCCGAATCCCCCCCAATGCCCCGCGTTCCACATTCGGAGCGAATGTGGAATGCGTATACTTACAAAACCCAACACACCCCCCTTCCTTCACAATGAACAAAAAGAAATGAAGAATAGCTTAATTAACCTAACTATACATGCAACTTACTAAATGACCTAATGTACAACGTAATCTTTGAACTTCATGGGGCATGACCTCATTCTTCTTGACACCCCTTTTTTCGCACTTTCCTCCATGCAGTCCTCATTTGCCTCCATTCCCAATCTTCCACTGACATACTCCCTTTTAAACTCTGGCACAATGAAAAGAAAAGATTTATTCCATCTCTTTCCATTCTTTAACACAACAACATGATCCAGAACTTTTTCCACCTTGGCAGGAGCAGAAATCTTTCATAAACCCTTTCGCACAAAACCAGGTTTCTTAATTCTCACCCAATCTCCCTGATGGACAACAAGACCTTTATCCTGTTGTTTCCTTGTTTTATATTTTTCCTGCACTGCAGACCTCACATCCACAACCTTACCCAATCTATCTATACCAACATCCTTCTTCAACATCCAGTCCTTGTTCAATTTTGTGCCAGCTACCCTACCTCTTAACAACGTGAATGGGGAAATACCTGTATGATATGAGGTGTTGTCCTGTACCCCCATAGTAGATCTTCAACATATTCCTTCCAAGGTAAGCCATTAACTAGTGCCAATTGCAAACTTTCCTTTAACACACAGTTACTTATCTTTCCATCAAACCGTTGCTGCGAGGATGGTACAAAGATGTCAGAGTATTCTTTATACCCAAACTTGTTAGAAATGTTGTAATCTCCTTGGAGACCAATTGTGTCCCATTATTTGTGACTATTTCTTCTGGGAAACCCTCCCTCAAGAACACCTCTTTAAAACATTTTTTAACAACACCGGTACTCACCTCATCTACAAACTTTACTTCTGGCCATTTAGTCATGTAATCCATCATCACCAAAGCATACTTGGGTGAACTTCCAATCACCCCAAATGGTCCAGCGATGTCAAATGCTAACTTTGACCAAGGTACATTCTTCACCTCGATGGGGTCTACCGGAGATGGATAAGTATCCTGCGACTTGTCACTCAACCCGCACATGCAACAATTGAGCACATAATGCTCAATCGCTCTGTCAACTCCTGGCCACCAAAAATCCTCTCTCACCCTACGCTTCATGGCACGAATTCCAAGATGACCCTCATGTGCCAACACTAAAATTCTCATTCGTAGGCTGTCAGGTACAATTAACAAATTACCTCTCTGCACAATATCTCCAACAATGGACAACTCTTCCTCCACTCTTTTGTAAGGAATTAAATCTTCCTGTAAATTCTTTGCATTAGGCCATCCTCGACAAATGTAACTTCTGACTTCTTGCAACAATTCATCATCCAAACACGCACTCAACCACTCCTGTTCAGTTAATGCACCTTTCGAAACTTCACCAATGGCATTAACAGCACACACAATGTCCATGTCATCAACTGGTTCAGTTTTTTCATCACATTGTGACATGGGTAACCTTGACAAGCAATCTGCCACCCGATTCCTTACACCCGGCATATACTCCAATTTATAGTTATATTCTTGAAGTCTATATTGCCATTTTGCAATACGGGGTGTGGCCCTACCCTCACTGGTGGTGCTAAACAAATCTACTAGTGGTTTATGATCAGTTCTCAGAACAAATTCCTTTCCCCCAAAAAAACTTCTGAAATGTTCGACGCCCCACCACATGGCTAAAGACTCCTTCTCAATTGTAGAATATGTGTATTCTGCCCCTCTCAAAGTCCTGGAAGCAAATGCAATAGTTTCCTTCTTCGCATTCTTCCTCTTCTGCATAAGTACAGCACCAAGACCCATGTTGCTTGCATCAGTAGCAACAATGCATGTATCATTAATGTCAAAAGCTTTGAGGGGAGGAGCATCAGCTATTCTCTTCTTTATCAACTAAAATATTTCTTCACTTTCTTGATTCCATTGGAACTTGACACTCTTCTTCAAAAGATTGCGTAAACATGCAGTTATGTCTGAAAAATTGGGAACAAACTTTGCGTAATATTCCACCAAACCTAAAAAGGAACGTAATTGTTCTTTATCCACTGGTTTTGGTGCATTCCGGATGGCATCCAAGATTTTCATCTTTGGTTCCACACCTTTCTCAGATACATGGTGCCCTAAATAGTCTACACCCTCTCACATGAATTTGCACTTGACCTTCTTTAAAGTAATTACACTTGATTTAATAATGTCCAACACACTCTTTAGTCTTTCATCATGAACAGCAACTGTGTCCCCAAATACTAATATGTTGTCTTGAAAATACTCAACTCCCTCTTTTCCTTGAAACAACTTATTCATTAACCGCTGAAATACAGCAGATGCAGATGCCAACCCAAACGGTATACGAACATATCTGTATGCTCCTTCAGGGGTGGCAAATGACGTGTAATGCCTTGAATCCTTGCTCATCTCTACTTGATGGTACGCCGAAGAGATGTCAAGTGATGTAAAATACTTTTCTCCCCTTAAATTTGTCAACATTTCATTGATGTTGGGTAGAGGTTGATGATCCACCCAAACATTTGCATTTAAGTCTCTCAAATCCACACAAAGTCTAATCGATTTATCTGCTTTGCGCACCAAAACTATAGGTGACAACCATTCTGATACCTCTATTGGTTCAATTATGCCCAACGAACATAATCTTTCCAATTCTTGCTTCAACTCAGCCCGTAGTGCCAATGTTACCTTGCGTACTTTGTGAGCCACAGCTGTAGCACCACATTTCAGAATTATTTGATGCTGGAATCCCTTGAGTTTTCCCAAACTATCCACAAACACCTCTGGATAGTCACCAATCCAATCCTTGGTTGCTCCTGAACATATTTGATAGACATTCCCGTGTTTTGACAATACCAAATCAGGGTGGTTCAGGTCCAGAACGATACCTAGCTCTCCTTGTTCTTCCCAACCCAAAAGATTTGCACCCTCCTTGATGACTTACACAGTTCCTGCAGCACATTTGCTTGAAAACCATAAGTTTGCTTCAAACTTTCCCACAACCCCCATGCGTTTTCCTCCATATGCAAAGATTTTTATGTGAGAATCCTGCATCACCATATTGTCAATATTTTTTAAATCCACCATGTTGATTAATGTGAAAGGAGAACCAGAATCAGCTAGAAATTTCACATTCCTATTGTTCACCGCAACTATACATGATGGTGGATTCCTCTTCCGTGCTGCTACCATTGAAGATATTTCTACAATATCATTGTCTTCCCGATTCCTGGACGTGAGCATAAGGATTACATTTGAGTCTTCATCTGAAGTGTCACATGTGTCGTCAATCATTTTAACAGACTGTGTAGAATGTTTCATGTTAATATTTCTCTCACACACTCTCACAAAATGTCCTTTCTTTCTGCACTTGTAACATGTTTGATTGACAGCTGCACAATTCTTTGAATTGCCCACATGCATTCTACTTCTACACCTTTAGCAAGACATATCGTTATTGGTATTCCTACTTCTGGATGATAAGGGGTCATGCTCTTCACAACCACTTCCTTTGTTACTCTTTACTGACGACTTATTTACTTGCTTTGCTTTTACATGTCTAATCTCCGATATTTTTGTACTGTTGTTCATCTCCCGCATACAGTTCTGAGAGTGTTCTATACTTCTTGCTAACTTTAAAGCTGTTTCCAAATCAGGATCCTCAGTAGCTAACAATTTTTCCTGAATCTTTTTGTTACTTGTCCTCTCAATCAGCTGATCTCGTATTATTTCATCTCTAAACTCTCTGTAGTTACACATGGTCAACCAGCGAACGTAGTGCTGCCACAAAATCATCAATTGACTCTTCTGGAATCTGTGTACGCTGGAGAAACTTATGTCTTTCAAGGACAATATTCTTCCTTGGATTAAATCTCTTGTCCAATGTACTAATTATCGAGGCCTACTCGTCTACCGTGGATGTTGACTCTACGCCATCCTCGCTTACAGTTAAACTGCTAACCATTTCTAATGGCAGCGTCTTTAAAATTTTCCTTCCTTCAGTTCCCAAATTATAAATTAACAGCACCTTTTTCTTTTTAGCGGTAAATGTATCGCCTTCAATAGCCTCCAAGTAAGCTTCAAATGTCTCTTTCCACGTTTGCCAATCCACAGGCGGCGTTCCTGCAGTCTGTAAAAATGGTGCAGGTGCCAATATTCTATCCATCGTTCAAGTTACTGTCCAAAAATCAAAACACAAAAAAATGCTTGTACCTACAATCCAGAAATATCCTTATATATATATGTATATATTTTAATATTGTAACTTTTCTTCTTATTTTTTTTATATATATATTTTCTCAATATGAATTAAAAATACAAATTTTTACTTCCACTTCTCTTTTATAATCAGTACTTCCAAGATGGCTGCCACAGTTTCTGCTTGAAAAATTGTTACTATGACTGGTTGGGCTCGTAATTGTGCTTTCCCAACCAGTCAAAATGGCCACCAGACATGCGTATAGAGCAGATACAGCTTTGTAGTCCTACTTCCCTTCCACTCTTTACTCCAGTAGGCTTCACTCGTTTCACCATGTCTTTATAATGCCCCTGGTGCGTAATTCTCCGAATTGTGCTTCATCCGCCTCTTCTCTGTCCACAATTCCTCCATTTTATTTTTTTTATTTTTTACCTCAGCGCAGTTGCTCACCCGGAGCAGCACTGCCCAACACTTGCTGGCACACACCGCTTCTTTGACGAATGTGCCCCGCGTTGGTTCACGCCCGCTCGTCACCACTGAAGATAAGACGAGACCGGGTGAGTGAGCACCAGGACCTTTATTTATCTCCATACATGTCCCGTCCTCCGTCTCCTCCGTATGCCCCAACTGCCACCTCCTGAACCCCCCCAATGCCCTGCGTTCCACATTCGTAGCGAATGTGGAATGCGAATACTTACAAAACCCAACACAAACCTTTATTCGGCTATAAGCCATAAAAGGATATAACAGTAAAAACATTGTAAAATAATCTTATAAATAAATAATAAAAACAGTTACATAAATATCAATGAATACTCCTAAAACCAATATGCAAATATAACCATAAAAAGTCTTTTAATCCCAATGCTGTCAATCAGTTTACTAGGATCTTAAATCGGGCCTAACATGCAAGATTTCCTGCTTGTATCCTTTTTACACCTATCACTCTTTAAATGATATAGTTACTTAAAGGAGCAAGGTACATAATCATAAGGTAAGGCAGAAGTAGCTTGAGTCAATTAGGACCCCCATTAAGTGTAGGATACCAACTTTTAATGCATTGCAATATAAGCTCAATTTATTGCTCACAGTCTATGCTAGCACAAACCATTCTTCATCCATTCTAATACAGATTGAAGCAGCTGTCAATATTCTATTAACTTGCAGAATAAAAAGCCCACTATCATTTTCTAAATTGCTTGTTTGATTACTCAATCAAATCAAATATTAGGTTTGACATAAGAATTTGGTGAAGCCTACATTACGCTACAGCCTCAGGTCCTCCCTATCTCTAATTTATGACACTGCTAGCAGGAATAGACTTATTCCAAAGACTATAGAGGGAATGGTACTGGAGCTTAATAGTCTTACAGCTTCTTTGTAGTTCCTAGTTCCTATGTTTTTACAGATTGATCGAATCCATTTCCTCCTAGGCTTCTTATAGGTTTACAAAACAATAAAACATGTTCTATGGTTTCAATGGTGTTCATAACCCACAATGAAAATCGTCACTGTCCTCATTCTGGGGGTCCAATTTGGTATGCCCACCTAGGCTGAATTATATCAAGCCATTCCTCAAACCTTGGTTTTGGCTTGATATCTAAAAATTGAGAAGTCTCTCTTCCTAGAACTGTATTTTGGAAAAGATTATTCAAGAGGTAATCCCAATAAACTTGCTTTAGGTGGCTCTTTGAATGTGTCATAAGGGTATAGGGCTCGTCCCAAAAAGATTTAAGCCCAAGCTTGAGAAACCAGGACCTTATATGGTGAAGCCAGGGGAAGGATACTGACTTGCCCAGATCCATTAGCTCAATTAGTGCTTTCCTATAATGGATCTGATCTTGAGTTGACCATAGCCTACACCAATAAAGCACTGGCCTCAAAACTGCTAAATGACTTATTTGCTTAATATTTAGGTCATGAAAGAAAGGAACCAATGGTCTAGATGCTGTCAATCCTAATATTCCTCTCACAAAGCTATTTTCTTGAGACACTAATTGTGTCAGGTTAGCTGTTCCCCATAGCTCGGCACCATATAATGCAGTGACCTGCGCTTTATATCTTTAAACCTCAAACACTGTGGAGACTACTTCAGTTCTTGAATTTTTATATTTGTTTCTTATCACCGTAGTGTTGTGGACCATGAGTGTTTTTGCTTTAATCACGTGTGACGTCCAGGATAACTTGGCATCCAAAAGTGTCCCTAAATAATTTAAAAAATTAACACATTCCAATTCTTGCCCATTGATCAGAATGTTTCTTTTAAGCGATCTTTGAGGTCTAACAATAAAATATTTTGTTTTGTTTGTATTAATTTCTAGCCCCTTCAGCGTGCAGTATTTGCTGAACTTTTCCAAAAGAGTCTGTAGTCCCAGAGGAGTTTGGGACAATAAGATGATATCATCTGCAAAAAGAAGGGCAGGGACAGAATCCCCATTTAATATTGGAGAATCATCATTGCTCTGTTTAAGATAGTCAACCAGATCGTTGATATAAAGGGAGAAAATGGTTGGGGCAAGCACATGACCCTGCCTTGCCCCCTTCTTAATGGGAATTGGATCTGTTAACCCTTCATTTGGACCCCACCAAGCCTTTGCATAGGTATTTTCGTGTAGCCTAATTATCTGCTGTAAAAGGTTCCCCGGCATACCCTGATTCCCTAGCGAAACCCATAAGGTATCTGTCGGAACCAGGTCAAAGGCTGCATGCAAATCCACAAATGCAATGTAAAGATGTCCCCTCATCAGTTTGGAGTATTTCCACATTATGCATAATAGCCTAAAGACCTGGTCAATTCTGCTAGTCTTAGGCCTAAAGCCTGCTTGATATGATGTCAGAATATTATTTCTCTCCATCCATTCAGCTATTCTATTCAATAGCTGTCTGCCGTAGGTTTTTTGCATGACATCAATCAAACTGATTAGCCTATAATTCCCAGGGTCCTGCCTGGATCCTTTTTTATATACTGGGATGATTTCCGCTCCTTTCCATGTCTCAGGCACAGGTTCTCCCCTTGCTTTGCATTACTAATTAGGTTAACGTTTGGTGGGCAAACGTCTATACTATGCTTGAGCAGATCCCCAGGGTTCTTATCCAAGCCCAGGGCTTTACCTATTTTAATTGCTTTTATAGCTACCACCGTTTCTTCCAGGCTAAAATGTATGTCTGATGTTTTGTCCCGGATAGGTTGTTCCCTAGGCAGGTAGAAATGGGGGTTGTGCTCTGACGAATCTAGATAGGGATTCAAGAAATGATTAACCCATGTACTGGGATCCATATAATGCTTTGTATTAGATGTCCCTTCTTTACTACCATGTGTGACTATCTTCCAAAAGGATACTGTGTCTTTGCATTTGGCTGCCGCAAGGAGATTGGACCGATTTTGATCTTCACAGTTTTTCTCTGCACTAGACAGGATTTTCCTATAATTGGCCCTTGTCTGCTGGACTGCTATTGCATTTTTTAGCTTTAAGGCTTCTAGCAGTAGTATTTTTCCCTCTCTGCATTCAGTAGTATACCAGGGATTGGCCGACTTAAGACGTTTCCTTCCTTGTTGAGACTTTTGTTGTATCTGTTGAGTGAGGTAGGGCCTCTGGGATGTACTCAGTGATTGATGACTATCTAAGATCGGGATGTCAATGGAACTTTTATGCACATGAGGATCCAATAAATCTATGATTGTATTGTATATGTTTGCCATGACACCCAGATTACCCAGTATTACTGGCCATTTTACTGTCCTGCAGTTGTTGCTAACAATAGGTTGATACTCCACCCTATCCTTACCCGTGGAGTCTAGATTTAGGAGGCACTCCCTCAGTTCTATAACTAACAGAAAGTGGTCACTTTCTCTTCTATTGTCTATTTTAAAGGTTGCTATCCTCCCTCATGTAATTGTACTGAGCATAATGGAATCCAATTTTGAGCCTGCCCTACCTCTTTGGAAAGTTTTCAAATTAGCGCCACTTTGTCCCACTCTGCCGTTGCAGGCCCTCAGCCCATGCTTTTAAGTAAGGTTCATGAGTTGTAAGGCAGCAACCGTACCG
Organism: Pleurodeles waltl; assembly: GCF_031143425.1. Taxonomy (NCBI): domain Eukaryota; kingdom Metazoa; phylum Chordata; class Amphibia; order Caudata; family Salamandridae; genus Pleurodeles; species Pleurodeles waltl. The sequence continues at coordinate 917,470,100 of NC_090444.1, forward strand.
GGGACTGACTCTTCAGTAGATAAGAAGGGGATAGCTCTTGCCATATTGCTCAAGGCCAATTATAGGTTTGCAATTACAATTGAAATCTCCCCCTAGCAATATTGTTTCTCCTATCTGGACTTTCTTTAACATGTTGTCAAGAATTGATATTTCATGTGACTCCTGATTTGGCCTCCTGAGCCTTATATAGACATTGTGTAGATGGAATAATATCTTATTTTTGTCACTCAATAACACCCACAGAATGTCAACAGAGCCTGTGTCTTGCTTGTTTATTTCGACATTAAGAGAGATTTTCACCTGTATAACCAATCCCCCGGATGGCCTCCCTCTTGCTGCCGATTTGGCGCTAGTATAATAAGTTTTATAGCCCAATTTATAGGGTGGTTCCATTAGCCAAGTCTCCTGAAAGAGACAAAGGTGGAATTGGTCACTATAATTATGCCAATCAGGGTCTATGAGCTTACTCCATAGGCCCACTACATTCCAGACCATGGAGGCAGAGCCCGTAGCCGATGAGGGCATAGTACATACCATGGGTCCCTGAGATATTATCAGCTCATTAATTCCAGGCAGTTGCTCCTCTGTACTCCCTCCCCTTTTAGCTTGTTGATTATTTTCATCCAAGGTTCCATCTACTGTTATATCTATAGTCTGTCCCTGGCCTGATAGATCTAGTTGGATGAGTCAGTCTCCTGCCTTGAAGTCAGGATCTCCCTTGTTTATTGTTGACGATCCCCTATCTCTTTGTTGGTTCCTCATAACTATGCGATTAAAAGGGACTGGATTATCCAAACTAAATCTCATGGCGGTTTTAAGGGGGACGCTAACTCTCAGCTCCATGGCGATTAGGCCATCAATTAGTCTCTTGTCCCTTAATGTCCAAACAATAGCATCATACCTCCCACTGTCGCCCAGCATCCTTTCTACCCTCATAATATCTGAATGAATTAAGGATAAGCAGTGTTGCCTATGCCCGATCCAATAGTTTGTTTTAAGGGAATCGTCATCCTTCCTACCAAATTGGGACAGTTTCGGGACATTTGATAAGTAAATTACGTTTTCCCTGGAGGACCTTAGGTCTCTCTCAACATGTTGCCGGCATATTGGGGTAATTACCCTACTGCTATGTGATAGGGTATGCAGATTAAATGTGCATCCTGTCTTCCTTTCTAATGGCCAGAGTTTGGGGCGGCTCTCCCAAGTAGAATTACAGGATCTCCATGAAGTACTCCTGCCTTAGGTACTGGGGGGTTACAAAGCCCGGTATTACATCATTGTCCCAATTTGTGCGCTCTTGTGTTGCATGAGTAGCACTATCTTTGCTTAAATTTAGGTTGGGCTGTTTGGTAGGCCACTGAGGAGATGTACATCTACCTAGTAAATGCAAGGGTCCAATTTGAACCCCTTTTGCATGCCGTTCTCTATGGATTCCCATTCCCTCTCCTGTCTCCACGAGAACCAACAGGGTTCCTACCTCGGACTTTAACTCCCAAACTTCCTGCATTTATCTGCCCACTTGATCATATTGATCTGTTAAGTTCCTTGTTTTACATTTTGGACAATTGTCTGTATCTTGATCTAATGGTAGTAGTCTCTCCATGACTGGCTGTGTTACAGGGCTAATTTGGGCGTGCGCATCCATGGATTTTTCCTCCCAGGACTTATTTGCCTCGACTTCTGCCAAGACTGTGAATCTATTTGAACATACTATACCACACCCCTGTGCAAGACCCTTCCTTCCAGTACTTTCAGTTAATGTTGGGTAATATCATGGGGCCTGTACAGCATCATTGTTACATCTTTCTATACTAAAATCTGGGCTTTGATGTAGCACTTGCTGGTCAGCTTCCCCCTTCCTATCAATGATTTTCTCCTTTCGTGGTTCTAATGTTTTGCGTAGTAGAAAGTTCTCTTTTTATTGGGACCTTCCCATTTCCCCTTTCCCGGGTGGGAAATCCGTATCGCTCATTGGATTGTAAACGGGAGCAGGTGGTACAAAAGACGGCCGCCTCCTGGGGCCTCAAAGCACTCTGGAATATATGGTCCCCTCCGGTCTTGGTCAGCGCGTCCCCCGCTGCGGTATGCCCCCTCGCGCATTATAGCGCTCCTTGGAATGTCAGTGGGAGCAGGTGGTACAAGAGACGGCTGTCTCCTGGGGACATCAAAGCACTCGGTCCCCTCCGGTCTCGGTCAGCTCATCACGAGCTGCGGTATGCCCCCTTGCGCTTCATAGCACTCTTTGGATTGTCAGTGGGAGTAGGTGGTACAAAAGAAGGCCCCCTCCTGGGCCCTCAAAGCACTCTGGGATGTGAGGTCCCCTCTGGTCTCGGTCAGCGCATCCCGAGCTGCGTTATGTCCCTCGTGCTTTATAGCACTCGTTGGATTGTCAGTGGGAGCAGGTGGTACAAAAGATGGCTGCCTCCTGGGGCCTCAAAGCACTCTGGCATATGTGGTCCCCTTTGGTCTCGGTCAGCGCATACCATGCAGTGGTATGCCCCCTCGAGCTTTATAGCGCTAGTTGGATTGTCAGTGGGAGCAGGTGGCACAAAAGACGGCCGTCTCCTTGGGCCTCAAAGCACTCTGGCATATGTGGTCCCCTCCGGTCTCGGTCAGCGCACCCCTTGCTGCGGTATGCTCCTTCTCACTTTATAGCGTTTGTTGGATTGTCGGTGGGAGTAGGTGGTACAAAAGATGGCCAACTCCTTGGTCCTCAAAGCACTCTGGGATATGTGGTCCCCTCCGGTCTCGGTCAGCGCATCCCCAGCTGGGGTATTCCCCCTGGCGCTTTATAGCACTTCTTGGATTGTCTGTGGGAGCAGGTGGTACAAAAGACAGCTGCCTCCTGGGGCCTCAAAGCACTCTGGTATATGTGGTCCCGTCCGGTCTCGGTCAGCACGTCCGCGCTGCGTTATGCCCCCTCGCACATTATATCGCTGGTTGCATTGTCAGTGGGAGCAGGTGGTACAAAAGATGGCCGCCTCCTGGGGCCTTAAAGCACTCTGGGATATGTGGCCCCCCTCCGGTCTTGGTCAGCGCGTTAAAAGAGTTTTAGGGCCATATTTATAAATTTCTAAAATTTTAACGCCATTTCGATGCGCCGTGCGGGCGTCAAATTTATACTTTGACGCACGGCGGCGCAACCAACAGGTGGGAGTCATTATTTCGTGACGCACACAGCGGCGTCAAGTCGTAAAGGAAACCAACGTTAATGCGACGCAAATCGATGTGGGTCGATTTACTACAGCGCAACCCGGAAAGCGCCGTTTTTTTGACGGAATAGCGTCAAAATCACCCGCGAACACTGCCCTTTCAGCAGAGGAGAGCCAAAATGGATCCCAGATGCCACAACAGACCCCAGGAAGATGACAGCGGACCAGGAACCAGCCAGGAATATCCATACAGGAACCAGGACATTTATAGAAAAAAAAGAAAGTGTCGCTTCAGTGCAGAGGAGCAGAAAATCCTGGTTAAAGAGGTGACGAAACACCAGCACCATTTGTTCATCACCTCTAAATTGCCAATCAGTAGGAGAGAGGCCATATGGCAAAAAATTGTGGACAAGATCAACAGTGTGGCTGAAGAACGCAGAACAGTCACCGAGTGTAAGAAACGCTGGCATGACTGCAAACGTAGGACAAAAGAAAAAATGGCCAGGAACAGGAAGGCAGCACTGCAGACTGGAGGGGGGAGTCCAGCACACCAGGAGGCCCTGGACCACATGGAGGAGATGGTCGCAGCCGTCATCCCTGAGGAGATCGTCACAGGGATTCAAGGACAGGACAGAGCAGACTATCACGACACAACGCACATGCAGGGTAAGTCGCATGGGGAATTATAATACAATAATGATAACTGCAACCGGGGGGGGGGAATACCTACTACACAATGCATGTAAGTCAG